>NC_046159.1:41974548-42067365 GCF_011064425.1 Rattus rattus
TCATCCCAGGCATGCAGGGATGGTTTAATATATGGAAAACCATCAACGTGATCCATTATATAAACAAACTGAAAGAACAAAACCACATGATCATTTCATTAGATGCTGAGAATATACAGCAATCCAGTTGCTAACATTAAACTAAATGGAAAGAAACTTGAAGCAATCCCACTAAAATCAGGGACTAGACAAGGCTGCCCACTCTCTCCCTACTTATTCAATATAGTTCTTGAAATTCTAGCCAGAACAATCAGACAACAAAAGGAGGTCAAAGGGATACAAATTGCAAAGTAAGAAGTCAAAATATCACTATTTGCAGATGATGTGATAGTATATTTAAGTGATCCCAAAAGTTCCACCAGAGAACTACTAAAGCTGATAAACAACTTCAGCAAAGTGGCTGGGTATAAAATTAACTCAAATAAATCAGTAGCCTTCCTCTACACAAAAGAGAAACAAGCCGAGAAAGAAATTAGGGAAACGACACCCTTCATAATAGACCCAAATAATATAAAGTACCTCGGTGTGACTTTAACCAAGCAAGTAAAAGATTTGCACAATAAGAATTTCAGTACTCTGAAGAAAGAAATTGAAGAAGACCTCAGGAGATGGAAAAATCTCCCATGCTCATGGATTGGCAGGATTAATATAGTAAAAATGGCCATTTTACCAAAAGCTGTCTACAGATTCAATGCAATCCCCATCAAAATACCAATCCAATTCTTCAAAGAGTTAGACAGAACAATTTGCAAATTCACCTGGAATAACAAAAAACCCAGGATAGCTAAAACTATCCTCAACAATAAAAGGACTTCAGGGGGAATCACTATCCCTGAACTCAAGCAGTATTACAGAGCAATAGTGAAAAAACTGCATGGTATTGGTACAGAGACAGACAGATAGACCAGTGGAATAGAATTGACACACAGAAAGGAACCCACACACATATGGTCACTTGATTTTTGACAAAGGAGCCAAAACTATCCAATGGAAAAAAAAAAGATATCATTTTCAGCAAATGGTGCTGGTTCAACTTGAGGTCAGTATGTAGAAGAATGCGTATTGATTCATGCTTCTCACCCTGTAAAAAGCTTAATTCCAAGTGGATCAAGGACCTCCACATCAAACCAGATACACTCAAACTAATTGAAGAAAAATTGGGGAAGCATCTCGAACACATGGTCATTGGAGAAAATTTCCTGAACAAGACACCAATGGCTTATGCTCTAAGATTAAGAATCGACAAATGGGATCTCATAAAACTACAAAGCTTCTGTAAGGCAAAGGACACTGTGGTTAGGACAAAACGGTAACTAACAGATTGGGGAAAGATCTTTACCAATCCTACAACAGATAGAGGGCTTATATCCAAAATATACAAAGAACTCAAGAAGTTAGACCACATGGAGACAAATAACCCTATTAAAAAATGGGGTTCAGAGCTAAACAAATTACTCACAGCTGAGGAATGCCGAATGGCTGAGAAACACCTAAAGAAATGTTCAACATCTTTAGTCATAAGGGAAATGCAAATCAAAACAACCCTGAGATTTCACCTCACACCAGTGAGAATGGCTAAGATCAAAAACTCAGGTGATAGCAGATGCTGGCGAGGATGCAAAGAAAGAGGAACACTCCTCCATTGTTGGTGGGATTGCAGACTGGTACAACCATTCTGGAAATCAGTCTGGAGGTTCCTCAGAAAATTGGACATTGAACTGCCTGACGATCCAGCTATACCTCTCTTTGGCATATACCCAAAAGATGTCCCAACATATAAAAAAGACACGTGCTCCACTATGTTCATCGCAGCCTTATTTATTATAGCCAGAAGCTGGAAAGAACCCAGATGCCCTTCAACAGAGGAATGGATACAGAAAAAGTGGTACATCTACACAATGGAATATTACTCAGCTATCAAAAACAATGACTTTATGAAATTTGTAGGCAAATGGTTGGAACTGGAAAATATGATCCTGAGTGAGGTAACCCAATCACAGAAAAAACACACATGGTATGCACTCATTGATAAGTGGCTATTAGCCCAAATGCTTGAATTACCCTAGATGCCTAGAACAAATGAAACTCAAGACGGATGATCAAAATGTGAATGCCTCCTCTCCTTCTTTAAAAGGGGAACAAGAATACCCTTTGCAGGGAAGAGAGAGGCAAAGATTAAAACAGAGACTGAAGGAACACCCATTCAGAGCCTGCCCCACATGTGGCCCATACATATACAGCCATCCAATTAGACAAGATAGATGAAGCAAAGAAGTGCAGGCCGACAGGAGCTGGATGTAGATCTCTCCCGAGAGACACAGCCAGAATACAGCAAATACAGAGGCGAATGCCAGCAGCAAACCACTGAACTGAGAATAGGACTCCCGTTGAAGGAATCAGAGAAAGAACTGGAAGAGCTTGAAGGGGCTCGAGACCCCATATGAACAACAATGCCAAGCAACCAGAGCTTCCAGGGACTAAGCCACTACTTAAAGACTGTACATGGACTGACCCTGGACTCTGACCTCATAGGTAGCAATGAATATCCTAGTAAGAGCACCAGTGGAAGGGGAAGCCCTGGATCCTGCTAAGACTGAACCCCCAGGGAACTAGATTGTTGGGGGGAGGGCAGCAATGGGGGAAGGATGGGGAGGGGAACACCCATATTGAAGGGGAGGGGGAGGGGTTAGGGGAATGTTGGCCCAGAAACTGGGAAAGGGAATAACACTCGAAATGTATATAAGAAATACTCAAGTTAATAAAAAAAAAAAAGATAAGGAAGGACACTTCATATTCATCAAAGGAAAAATACACCAAGATGAACTCTCAATCTTAAATATCCATGCTCCAAATACAACGACTCCTACATACAGAAAAGAAAACTTACTAAAGCTCAAAGCACACACTGCACCTCACACAATAATAGTGGGAGACTTCAACACCCTACTCTCAGCAATGGACAAATCATGGAAACAGAAATTAAACAGAGACATAGACAGACTAAGAGAAGTCATGAACCAAATGGACTTAAGAGATATTTATAGAACATTCTATCCTAAAGCAAAAGGATATACATTCTTCTCAGGTCCTCATAGTACTTTCTCCAAAATTGACCATATAATTGGTCATAAAACAGACTTCAACATATACAGAAAGATGGAAATAATACCATGCGTCCTACCAGATCACCACGGGCTAAAGCTGGTGTTCAATAGCAATAACGGAAGAATGCCCACATGTACATGGAAGTTGAACAATGCTCTATTCAATGATAATCTGGTCAAGGAAGAAATAAAGAAAGAAATTAAAAACTTTTTAGAATTTAATAAAAATGAAGATACAACATACCCAAACTTATGGGACACAATGAAAGCTGTGCTAAGAGGAAAACTCATACCTCTGAGTGCCTGCAGAAAGAAACAGGAGAGAACATATATCAGCAGCTTGACAGCACACCTAAAAGCTCTAGAACAAAAAGAAGGAAATACACCCGGTAGGACTAGAAGGCAGAAAATTATCAAACTCAGAGCTGAAATCAACCAAGTAGAAACAAAAAGACCATAGAAAGAATCAAAAGAACCAAAAGTTCTGAAACAACCAAAAGTTGCTTTCTGAGAAAATCAACAAGATAGATAAACCCTTAGCCAGACTAACGAGAGGACACAGAGAGTGTGTCCAAATTAACAGAATCAGAAATGAAAAGGGAGACATAACTAGAGAATCAGAGGAAATTCAAAAAATCATCAGATCCTACTACAAAAGCCTATATTCAACAAAACTTGAAAATCTGCAGGAAATGGACAATTTCCTAGACAGATACCAGGTACTGATGTTAAATCAGGAACAGATAAACATTTGAACAACCCCATTACTCCTAATGCAATAGAAGCAGTCATTAAAGGTCTCCCAACCAAAAAGAGCCCAGGTTCAGACGGGTTTAGTGCAGAATTCTATCTGACCTTCATAGAAGACCTCATACTAGTACTATCCAAACTATTCCACAAAATTGAAACAGATGGAGCACTATAGAATTCCTTCTATAAAGCCACAATTACTCTTATACCCAAACCAGACAAAGACCCAACAAAGAAAGAGAACTTCAGACCAATTTCTCTTGTGAATATCAATGCAAAAATACTCAATAAAATTCTGGCAAATACAAGAGCATATCAAAACAATCATCCACCATGATCAAGTAGGCTTCATCCCAGGCATGCAGGGATAGTTTAATATACGGAAAACCATCAACGTGATCCATTATATAAACAAAGTGAAAGAACAAAACCACATGATCATTTCATTAGATGCTGAGAAAGCATTTGACAAAATTCACCACCCTTTTATGATAAAAGTCCTGGAAAGAATACGAAATCAAGCCTTACCTAAACACAGTAAAAGCCATATACTGCAAACCAGTCGCTAACATTAAACAAAATGGAGAGAAACATGAAGCAATCCCACTAAAATCAGGGACTAGACAAGTCTACCCACTCTCTCACTACTTATTCAATATAGTTCTTGAAGTTCTAGCCAGAGCAATCAGAAAACAAAAGGAGATCAAAGTGATACAGACTGGAAAGGAAGAAGTCAAAATATCACTATTTGCAGATGATATGATAGTATATTTAAGTGATCCCAAAAGTTCCACCAGAGAACTACTAAACCTGATAAACACCTTCAGCAAAGTGGCTGGGTAGAAAATTAACTCAAATAAATCAATAGCCTTCCTCTACACAAAAGAGAAACAAGCCGAAATAGAAATTAGGGAAACAACACCCTTTATAAAAGACCCAAATAATATAAAGTACCTCGGTGTGACTTTAACCAAGTAAGTAAAAGATCTGTACAAAAAGAACTTCAAGCCTCTGAAGAAAGAAATTGAAGAAGACCTCAGAAGATGGAAAGATCTCCCATGCTCATGAATTGGCAGGATTAATACAGTAAAAATGGCCATTTTACCAAAAGCGATCTACAGATTCAATGCAATCCCCATCAAAATACCAATCCAATTCTTCAAAGAGTTAGACAGAACAATTTGCAAATTCATCTGGAATAAGAAAAAACCCAGGATAGCTAAAACTATCCTCAACAATAAAAGGACTTCAGGGGGAATCACTATCCCTGAACTCAAGCAGTATTACAGAGCAATAGTGATTAAAACTACATCATATTGGTACAGACACAGACAGATAGACCAGTACAATAAAATTGAAGACCCAAGAAATGAACCCACACACCTATGGTCAGTTGATTTTTGACAAAGAGCCAAAACCATCCCGTGGAAAAAAGATAACATTTTCAGCAAATGATGCTGGTTCAACTACAGGTCAGCATTTAGACAAATGCAGATCGATCCATGCTTATCACCCTGTACAAAGCTTAAGTCCAACTGGATCAAGGACCTCCACATCAAACCAGATACACTCAAACTAATAGAAGAAAATGGGGGGATGCATCTCAAACACATGAGCACTGGAGATAATTTCCTGAACCAAACACCAATGGCTTATGCTCTAAGATCAAGAATCGACAAATGGGATCTCATAAAACTGCAAAGCTTCTGAAAGGCAAAGGACACTGTGGTTAGGACAAAACAGCAACCAACAGATTGGGAAAAGATCTTTACCAATCCTACAACAGATAGAGGGCTTATATCCAAAATATTCAAAGAACTCAAGAAGTTAGACTGTAGGGAGACAAATAACCCTATTAAAAATGGGGTTCAGAGCTAAACAAAGAATTCACAGCTGAGGAACGTCCAATGGCTGAGAAACACTTAAAGCAATGTTCAACATCTTTAGTCATAAGGGAAATTCAAATCAAAACCACACTGAGATTTCACCTCACACCAGTGAGAAAGGCTAAGATCAAAAAGTCAGGTGACAGCAAATGCTGGCGAGGATGTGGAGAAAGAGGAACACTCCTCCATTGTTGGTGGGATTTCAGACATGTACAACCAGTTTGGAAATCAGTCTGGAGGTTACTCAGAAAATTGGAAATTGAACTACCTGAGGACCCAGCTATATCACCTTTGGCATATACCCAAAAGATGCCCCAACATATAACAAAGACACGTACTCTACTGTGTTCATAGCAGCCTTATTTATAATAGCCAGAAGCTGGAAAGAACCCAGATGCCAATCAACAGAGGGATGAATACAGAAAATGTGGTACATCTACACAATGGAATATTACTCAGCTATCAAAATCAATGATTTTATTAAATTCATAGGCAAATGGATGGAACTGGAAAATATGATCCTGAGTGAGGTAACCAAATCACAGAAAAAGACACATGATATGCTCTCATTGATAAGTGGCTATTAGCCAAAATGCTTGAATTACCCTAGATGCACAGAACACATGAAACTCAGAGTGATGGCTAAAATGTGAATGCTTCACTTCTTCCTTAAAAGGGGAACAAGAATAGCCTTGGCAGGGAATAGGGAGACAAAGTTTAAAACAGAGGCAATAGGAACACCTATTCAGAGCCTGCCCCACATGTGGCCCATAACATATAGGGTCACCCAATTAGATATGATGGATGAAGCAAAGAAGTGCAGGCTAAGAGGAACCGGATGTAGATCTCTCCTGAGGGACACAGCCAGAATACAGCAAATACATAGGAGAATGCCAGCAGCAAACCACTGAACTGAGAAGGGGATCCCCGTTGAAGGAATCAGAGAAAGAACCGGAAGAGCTTGAAGGGGCTCGAGACCCCGTATGAACAACAATGCCAACCAACCAGAGCTTCCAGGGCCTTAGCCACTACCCAAAGTCTATACATGCATTGACCCTGGGCTCCAACCTCATAGGTAGCAATTAATAGCCTAGTAAGAGCACCAGTGGAAGGGGAAGCCCTTTGTCCTGTCAAAACTGAATCCCCGGTGAATGTGATTGTGGGGGGAGGGTGGTAATGGGGATAGGATATGGAGGGGAACATCCATATAGAAGGGGAGGGGGAGGGGGTAGGGGGATGTTGGCCTGGAAACCGGAAAGGAATAACAATCTTAAATGTAAATAAGAAATACTCAAGTTAATAATGGTTTTTAAAAAAAAACCGACAATTTGGGCTAGGCAGCATGTTACATTAGTATAGCTAATTTGGAAATGATCAGTTTACAATTTCAATGTTAATTTTTCTTTAACAAATTATAAAAACCAAATGGCTTTTCAAAAAAAAATGAATTAAAAATTTCTTAAATTTTTTTATATTTTTTAATTTGTTCTTTTATTTATATACATCTCAATTATTAACCCCTTTTGCAATTTCCCTTCTACAAACTACCTCTTCCCTTCCCTCTCTCCAGACTCTATGAGGGTGCTTCCCTACCTGCCCATTGACTCCATCCCTAGTGCCATAAGATTCCTCTATGCTGGATAATCCAAACACCACAAGACCAAAGGCTCCCCTTCCATTGATGCCAGTTAAGACAATCCTCTGGTTCATATCTACCTTGAACCTCGGATACCTCCCATCTGCAATCTTGGGTTGGTAGTTTAATCCTTGGGAGCTTTGGAGGGTCTGTTTGGTTGTTATTCTTGTCTACCTGTGGGGTTGAGAATCAGCTCCTTCAGTCCTTGTCCTACCTTCTCCATTGGGCTCTCTGCACTCAGTCTGATGTTTGCTGCATGAATTCACTTCTGTATTGGTCAGGATCTGGCAGGGCCTCTCAGGGGATAGCTATGTCAGGCTCCTGTGAATAAGCACTTCTTGGCATCAGCAATAATGTCTGGGTTTGAATACATGGTATGGATCCCTAGGTGGAGCAGTGATTGCCTTTCCTTCAGACTCTGCTCCACTATTTGCCCTTGCATTTTCCTTTTGACAGGAGGAATTTTGGATATTTTTGAGGAGGTTGGGTGGCCTCATCCATCAACCAGGGGTTGTGCCGATCCACTGGTGTATTAGTCAGGCTTTTACTGCTGTGAACAGACACCATGACAAAGGCAAGTCTTATAGGACATCATTTAACTGCGGCTGGCTTACAGGTTTGTATGTTCAGTCCATTATCATCAAGGCAAGAACACTGCAGCATCCAGGTCCGCATGGTACATGAGTATCTGAGAGTTCTATATCTTGATCTGAAGGCTTCTAGTGGATGACTGACTTCCAGTCAGCTAGGGTGAGGGTCTTGAAGCCCACACCCCACAATGACACATCTATTCCGACAGATCATACCTCCACATGATGCTACTCCCTAGGCCAAGTGTATTCAAATCCTGACATTCCATGCCCTGGCCCCCCTAAGACTTGTTCAAACATATGAGTCTACGGGGGCCATACCTAAACGTAGCACAATACAAAATACATTTATTCCAACTTCAGAACTTTCCATAGTCTATAGCAGTCTCAAAAAATTAAACATCCAAATTTCAAAGTCTTTTCTGAGATTCATCCAATCACTTAATTGTAATTCCCAAAGCAAGACCAGGGACCAATTTGGCAAACTCCAAACTCTGCATCTCCATATCTGAGGTCAAAGCAGTCTTCAGATCTCCTACTCCTTTTCATCTGTGTTGACTGCAACAAACTGATTTCTCCTGTGCTGTTTCTACTTGTTCTTGAACACATTCATCAGCATGTATCCCACAGCTCTGGCCTCTTTAATATCAAGGGCACTCCAAGTCAACTTCTATGTTTTAGCTTCTTTTTTCAATGTCTGGGATCCACACATGGGCTCCTCCAAAGGGCTGGTATCACTTCTCAGGCTCTGCCATCTGTGGCTCAGGTTGATTCACTCCACTCCTAAAGCTTTTCTTGGTGGCCATTTTGTAGTACTGGCATCCCTGATAAGCTGCTGTCTTCCACTGAAACTAAGCTTTAACCATAGCCACTCATAGGCTCTCTTCATGGTGCCGAGCCTCAGTTCTTTTGCAGGACCCCTAAGTCCTGAGCCATCAACAGCCACTGAGAATGTACCTTGGCAGATGGCCTTCCATGGACTCTGGCAGTGTCAAACCTCAACAGCTTTTCATGATCCCTTCATACCTCCAAAACCAGTACCACCTGGGTGACTCTTACCCATGAGCAAGTACAGCTTCAGTACGAGGTACAAGTTGCCTATCTCTGGAACACAACTTCTTTTTGCTCTCAGAACACACTTACCAGAAGATTTCAACTCAGTGATGCTGTCTCTTCTTAATCACCACTAATTTCTTAGCTCCAACTAACCAGCATCAATTGTTCTTATTGACCCTTCTAGTCTGTACTACAAAGCCAGAATCACATGGCTGAAGCTGGCACATTCTGCTATTGCTGGAGCTAGAACTACTACTTCCTGAGAATATTTTCTTATCTCTTCTGAGTAAGACTGTAATATCTGCAATTTATTGTGATCTTCCTTCTTCTTGGGATTCTTATGGTCTGTGAGTTATACACTTTCATTTTCATGATAAATCAACATGGCTTGTGGTAAATCAATGTCAATGGCATCTTAGTTTGTTGACACTGAAAAAAGCCAGTCTCTGAGGATGAAGAGTTAACTAAATTATCATTATGTATGTGGCAATTGTGTGTACAGTAATGCTGGGATCATAACCTGTGCATTAAATCCAGCACAGACATTCTTGCAATGGTATAAATGGAGAACTTTTAAAATGGGAAGTTTAAAAGAATAAGATTCAGCCTATGCTACTGGACCATTATTGAGGTAATAAGGAAGAAACTTCTCCCCTGCACCATGCTGCTGAGGACTGGGTAAAAATGGGGATAGGATACATCTGGTGAGGGGATCCAGAAATTTATGTCTTCAATACTAAGTAGTTTTGAACTAGGTCAGGTACTATAGGTATTGTGAGAATCTGAGAGACAAGTACCTCAGAAGTATGCCAGGTGCTGCAGTGCCTGCTCTACTAAGCTTGTTTCTTACTGTTCTTGAAGGTACATCGCCAAAAAGGACCAGCAAATGATACCATAGCATGATGGGGTCTCAGTCAAAGTATGGTCCATTTAGGGAAGATTGCAGTAGTGAAGCAAATTAAAATGAGAATTATGCCATTTGTAAATAGATAATTATTAAATTATTATTAAAATATTGTACTGCTTATATAACATATTATTACTAATTCTGACTAAGTATACAAGAAGATTAATATCCGATCATTGTGTTATCACCTCAAACACTTCCACAGAGAATCAGCTTTATTACATGGTCACATTTCATTTCCCTTATGGACAGTCAGGGAACAGTTCTTTGGTGATCTGTCAGAGACAAGTTAGGAATGGTACTGAACTGCCATTCTTTGCTTCTTCCCATACTTTCCCTGCTTCAAGACACATATGTGAGGCCTGGTTTCTGAACCTTCCTGTCAACCAGGAAGCATGAGCTGCCCCAGAGTCAAATCTTCCGGCCTTGCCTGCTAAAACCTTACAGGATCTTTGTGGCAGAGAATGTCCCCCTCACTATTAAAATAAATAACTGAGGGGGTTTACTCTTTCTGGGACATTCTTTTCATTATTAATTCCCTCTCATTCTTAACAACCATCCTAACAATTGTACAAAATGCTTTGACTCAATGGACTGATGAGAACAGATAACACTTCTACTGCCTCACAGTAACTGTCCTTAGGGCAAGAGGCCTGATTTTCTTTAACCATTAAATTCTACTTAAAAAGAATTGTATATTCTTTTCTGAGGTTTTGTCCCTCATGTTTGGTACCAACTTTGGGGACTCTGCAATATATTGACTGGAAGACAAAATAATAATTTTTAGGAGGAAGGAAAATCCAGTGAGAATGAAATAATTAGCTGATGGTATTTGAAGTGTCTCAAGTCTGACATCAGGGCAGTATATTTTAGACATATTTAAGCACAGTATAACATTTGAGAACAAAATCTTTTTTCTCAATTTCATGTGCATAATGAACCTGAGACATGACAACATTGAAACTCTTTTGCAAAGAACATGTGACTTTTTCCTTAAAGATGGACTCAATTTACTGAGAAAGGAAACTAAAGATTAAGGTCTATGAAGGGAGACTCTGGGAAATTTGGGTAAAGACTTATAGATAGAAAAGGTCATCAGGTTACTAAGCACATCAATTCCCAGTATTATGGATGAAAATCAAGTATACAATTCCTCCGCTCAGGAGACAGCCCTATGTAACTAACATTCCTAGTTTTACAGTGCTTATCTGAGGGCACTAGTTCCCTCTGTAACAAGAAGAGGATTGTTAGTTTTACAGTCATGAGAAACTGTCTGGGTATTTTTCCTCTAATTGTATTTCCACACAAACCCTGGCCTTTGCATATTATTCCCAAGGGAGGAACCATTCCGGCCAGTTCTGGATAAAATGGTTGGTTGCCATCTTGCTCTCAGTAAAAGTTCTCCCCAGGCTTCCTCATCAAAATGAAGTGGCCTATTAGACTGTTGGTGCTGTTCTTCTGGATTCCTGGTGAGGACAGAGGGAAGAGATAGAGGAGAATGGGGAGGAAGCACAAGTCCCAGATCATACTGACCACATTATGTGTTGTGTCATGTATGAGTAGACAGCTATTATCCTCAAGGATTGGACCTGTTGGGTGTGTATCTGTGAGTGGGAGGTCCCAGATGAGAAAGAACCTGTGCTATGATCAAGATGACATGGATGAACTGGGACAGTCTAAGTTAAGAGGGCTATGAGGAACTGCCTGATGTGAGTAGTTGGTAACAGCACCTGGGACCATGGTGAAGTACTGGCCTGAGGTGCCATGAAAGGGCCATGACTGGGTCCACAGCCCTGTAGCAGCAGGTGTCTGTTACCCCAAAACATCCATTGTCTGAGCTGCTACCCTGCTAAGATGTTGATGTCTTATGGCTGGGCAGAACTGGGTCAAACCCTCATTTGGGCATGGTGGGATAGCTGACCCTGGAGGCATGAGAGCAGGTGAGTTGATGCTGGCCCTAGCCATGTGCAGTCTTCAGAAAAGCCTGGACCCACACATTTTAGTAGATTTGATTGTGATGGCCCAGAGGTTACAAGCATACTGGTACAACTTGCACTTCCACTTGTCTCCATGCTTGGGACATCTTCTTTATCTCTTTCCTCCTATGGCAAGCAGGAAAATGGCCCTGGATTCATAAGAGCATGAGAGCAAGCCCGACCCTCACCAGCTGCATGACTCAGGACAGAGGGTTCTGCTTTTTGCCTGGATATCACTGACAAGCTGACCCTGGTGGCAATGAACAGACAAGCTGAACCTTAGGACCATTTTGTAGAAAAGCTGTCCCTGCAAAATTTTCTGCCATGAGGTGACACAGGCAAGGAAAAGAAGCAACCTCTCATCACTTGTCACATTCAGGAGACAGAACATCTGGCCCCAAAATCAAGCCTTTGGAGATGGCGCCATTTGGAGATGGAACCATGATTCTGGATTATTGTAAAGGTTAAATAAAGACATGACTGACTAAGATCTTATTGTATGGTCTCAAAATTGGAATTACAAGAATACATGAGGTCAGAATGCTAAGACCAAAAACTTCGGCGACAGCAGAAGATGGTGAGGATGTGGAGGAAGAGGAGCACACCTCCATTGTTGGTGGGATCACAGACTGTTACAACCATTCTAGATATCAGTTTGGAGGTTCCTCAGAAAATTGGATATTGCACTACCTGAGAACCCAGCTATACCACTCTTGGACATATACCCAAAAGGTGCCCCAATATATAATAAAGACACATGCTCCACTATGTTCATAGCAGCCTTATTTATAATAGCTAGAAGCTGGATAGAATCCAGATGCCTTCAACAGAGGAATGGATACAGAAATTGTGGAAAATCTACACAATGGAATACTACTATGCTATCAAAAACAATGACTTTATGAAATTCATAGGCAAATGGATGGAACTGGAAAATATCATCCTGAGTGAGGTAACACAATCACAGAAAAACACACATGGTATATACTCATTGATAAATGGATAGTAGCCCAAATACTCTAATTACCCTACATGCACAGAACACATGAAACTCAAGAAGGATGACCAAAATGCAGATGTTTCACTCCTTCTCTGAAAGGGGAAGAAGAATACCCTTGGGATTTGATAGGGAGTTTAGAGCAGAGACTGAAGGCATGGCCATTTAGTGCCTGCCCCACATGTGGTATATACATAGACAGCCAGCAAACTAGATAAGGTGGATTAAGCAAAGAAGTGCAGGCTGACAGGAACTGGATGTAGATCTCTCCTGAGAGACACAGCCAGAATATGGCAAATACATAGGCGATTGCCAGCAGCAAACCACTGAACTGAGAATGGGACCCCCATTGAAGGAATCAGAGAAAGGACTGAAAGAACTGAAGGGGCTTCAGATCCCCTATGAATAAAAATGCCAAACAACCATAGCTTCCAGGGACTAAGCCACTACCCAAAGACATACATGGACTGACACTGGGCTCCAAATGCACAGGTAGCAATGATTAGCCTAGTAAGGGCAACGGTGGAAGGGGAAGCCCATTGTCCTGCCAAGGCTGGACCCCCAGTGATCAGGATTCTTCAGTGGAGGGTGGCAATGGGGGAAGGATTGATAGGGGAAACACCCATATAGAAGGGGAGGGAGAGGGGTTAGGGGGATGTTGGCATGGAAACCGGTAAAGGGAATAACACTTGAAATGCAAAGAATACCCAATTTAATAAAGATCGGGGAAAAAAAGAATATATGAGGAATACCAATACTGTCCAAATTATTCCACAAAATTGAAACAGATGGAGCGCTACTGAATTCCTTCTATGAAGCCACAATTACTCTTATGCCTAAACCACACAAAGACCCAACAAAGAAAGAGAACTTCAGACCAATTTCCCTTATGAATATTGATGCAAAATACTCAAAAAATTCTGGCAAACTGAATCCAAGAGCACATCAAAACAATCATCTATCATGGTCAAGTAGGCTTCATTCCAGGTATGCAGAGATGGTTTAATATGCGGAAAACCATCAATGTAATCCACTATCTAAACAAACTGAAAAATAAAAACCACATGATCATTTCATTAGATGCTGAGAAAGCATTTGGAAAAATTCATCACCCCTTCATGATAAAAGTCCTGGAAACAACAGGAATTCAAGGACCATACCCAAACGTAGTAGACGTCATGTACAGCAAACCAGTACCTAACATTAAACTAAATTCAGAGGAACTTGAAGCAATCCCACTAAAATCAGAGATTAGACAAGGCTGCCCACTCTCTCCCTGCTTATTCAATACAGTTCTCAAAGTCCTAGCCAGAGCTCTCAGAGAACAAAAGGAGATCAAAGGGATACAAAATGGAAAGAAAGAAGTCAAAATATTACTATTTGCAGGTGATATGATAGAATATTTAAGTGATGCCAAAAGTTCCACCAGAGAACTTCTAAACCTGATGAACTACTTCAGCAAAGTGACTGGGTATAAAATTAATTCAAACAAATCAGTAGCGTTCCTGATACTAAAAGATAAACAAGCTGAGAAAGAAATTAGGGAAATTACACCCTTCATAATAGTCCCAAATAATATAAAATACCTCAGTGTGACTTTAACCGAGCAAGTGAAAGATCTGCATGACACAATCTTCAATTTTCTGAAGAAAGAAATTAAAGATCTCAGAAGATGAGGTGGAAAGATCTCCCATGGACTGGTAGGATTAATATAGTAAAAATGACCATTTTCCCAAAAGCAATCTACAGATTCAATGCAATCCCCATCAAAATTCCAATCAGGGTGTAGTTCATTGGTGAAATGTCAGAGACAAGTTGGGAATGGTACTGAAGCTGCCACTCCTTTCTTCTTTCCATACCTCCCCCCCTTCAGGGCACATATGTAAGGCCTGGTTTCTGAACCTTCCTGTCAACCAGGAAGCATGAGCTGCCCCAGAGTCAAATCTGCCTGCCTTGCCTGCTAAAACATTACAGAATCTGTGCAGCAGAAAATGTCCCCTCTCTTTTAAAGTAAATAATTAACAGACATTACTCTTTCTGGAACATTCTTTACATTCTTAGTTCCTTCTTATTCTTGACAACCATCACAAAATGGCAGTACTTAATGCCTCACTTGATTTCTACACCACTACCTCTTCCTCTCTTTAAAGTCTATGCTCAATTACGCTGTCATCATATCTTTCTAACTTTTAACCATTATAGACTCTAGATAAATCTTTCAAAATTCACCATTTAAAGTTAGGATCACTTATAAAAGTGAACACATGACATAAATCTTTGTCACTCAGCATAAATTTTTTGATAGTTCCAGACATTTTCTTTCAAATTTCCTCATTTCCGTTTTCTTTGCAGGTGAATAAAATTCCACTTGGATATGTATCACTTTTACTTTGTTTTGTTTTTTTTTTGCATTTTTATTGGATATTTTATGTATTTACATTTCAAACGTTATCATCTTTCCTGGATTCCCCCTCCCTCATCCCTTGTTCCAATTTTTATGAGTATGCTCCCTCTCCCAATCACCCAGTCCCAATTCATCACCCTGGCGTTCCTCTACAGGAAGGCTCACAGGACCAAGGGCTTCTCCTCATATTGATCCCAGACAATGCCATCCTCTACTACATATGCAGCTGGAGTCATGGGTCCCTTCATGTATACTCTTTGGTTGGTGGTTTAGTCCCTGTGTCTGGAGTGTCTGGTTGGTTGATATTCTTGTTCTTCCTGTTACAATCCCCCTCAGGTAACTCAGTCCTTTTTCTACCTCTTCCATTGGGAACCTTGTTCTTATTCCAAATCTCAAAATACCCAATTACAAGTCACCGACGACGTAAAGCTCAAGAAGAAGAATGACCAAAGTTTGCTTCAGTTCATCTTAGAAGAGGAAACAAAATACTCACAGGAGTAATTATGGATACAAAGTGTGGAGCACTGTGGACTTTTTCTGTGTGTAGGGATAACAGAGATGCCTGCTCTGGCCTGTGATGCTCCCATCACTCTGTCCCACGAATAGAGCTCTTGAGTGAGTCACAGGTAGTTTACCACCTTATACTCTGTATTCTTTCAGTTTCTCCTTCTGATTATGTTTTGTGTTTACGGAATCCTTTATTTTCTTTATGGCTAAGAATGTATATATTCTAGAACAGGGTTTATAATGGTTGGGAACCACAGGGTGCATGCTAAAAACTGAACCCAGGTCTTCTGTAAGATCAGCCAGTGTCCCTTTCTGTGGAGCCATCTCTCTAGCCATTGTTATCATTTCATTTATGATTTCAAATGTTCTGTCCCCATTTTCTTTTTAATTCAAAGGCCCTTGTTAATTCATAGTGTAATATATACAAAAGTTCTAAATATGGAACTTTCCCTCGAAGTCCCCTTAATCTCCTCTTACCCCAGTTTCTCCATCTATGAAATTATGACTAGTTAAGGCTGTTGTCTGCTCCTGACTTATAGAGACTATGCAGGTGTCAGTGCTGCATCACATGTGTGTCTGTAGGTGGCAAAAAAGAAAGACACTATTTTTTGCTCAGTATTTGTAAACAGTATATGTAAACATCAGAACAATTAGTTTTCATTTCCTCAAGAAAGATGGAGGGAGGGAGGAGGGAGGGAGGGAGGGGGGAGAGAGAGAGAGAGAGAGAGAGACAGAGAGACAGAGAGAGAGAGACAGAGAGAGAGAGAGAGAGAGAGAGAGAGAGAGAGAGAGAGAGAGCCTATTAAGACAAGACTGCTGATAGACAGGCCCAGACTGTCTTCCAGGGTGAAGAACTAGAAACTGGAAGAACCCAAATAAGTTCAAGGTCCCTGGACAGGAGTCACAGACAGCCATTGCAAGGTTCTACTCAGACGGGCAGGGCAAGTAGCAACCTCAAAATGACCACCAGACTGGAGTCATGTTTCCTAGACAGGGAACTATCCTGAATTGACCACCACTCCAGGACCAGCCAGGTCTAAAAGATAGACCATGTTTGAAACAAATGCTGCTAGGAGCCATAATGCATGAGCAGGGTATAGCAGTCCTGAGACCATATTGAGATGTTTTCCTGAAACTCAAAGACCACAAGACCTTCTAAGAAGAACAAGTGAGTTGTTGATAAATGGGAGAGAAGGAGAAATAGAAAATGTGGTCACAAAGAAGAGATGCAGTACTGGAGATTTGAGGGTTACAAGAAACAACCTGATGTGAGGGCTGGTAATTACACCTGGTACCAAGGTGAAGTATGGGCAGGCAAATATCCATTGTCTGAGATGCTACCCTGCTAAGATGTTGATGTCTGATGACTGGGCAGTACTGGGTCAAGCCCTCCTTTGGGCATGGTGGTAGAACTGACCCTGAAGGAATGAGAGCAGGTGAGTTGATGCTGGCCTTAGCCACACGCAGTACTAAGAAGAGCCTGGGAACACAAATTGTAGCAGATTTGGGTGTGCTGGCTAAGAGAATACAAACATCCTGGTAGAACTTGCACTTGCACTTGTCACCATGCATGGGACATCTTCTTTATCTTTCTCCTCCAATGGCAGGCAGGAGGATGGACCTGGAGTTATAAGAACATGATAGCTGAACCTGACTCCTACCAGCTGCATCACTAAGGACAGAGGACCCTGTTTTGTGCCTGGACAGCACAGTACATTTGACCTTGGTGGCAGGAGACAGACAAGCTAAAAATGAAGACCTTATTGTGGAAAAGCTGGTCCTGCCATTTATCTGCCATGAGGTGACACAGGCAAGGAAAAATACCCCCTCTGATTCTTGTCACATTCAGCAGGCGGTATCTGGCCCCCAAGATCAAGCCTTTGGAGATAGAGAATTTTGGAGATGGAACCATGATTCCTGATTAAAGATTAAGTAAAGTCATGACTGACTAAGATCTTATTGGATGTTCTCAAAATTAGTACCACAGGAATATATGAGGAAAAAGGAAGGGGCTTATAAATGTCAACTACTTCTTCTAAGGCCTAAGCAGGTCAATATATTGAAGAGAGGGAAGGTTCAAAACTTATTTAGAGAAGACAGGGCCTAAAGAGATACGATATAAGGGTCAACAGTAAATAGTTCATCTCAGGACATATAAGCTCATTCTTAGGTATAGTTAGTAATTTAAAATTTGTGATGCTCTTAAAATATAAATTGCATAGATTCATCATTTTCTCAGGTAAGGGTTTATGTAAAAGAAAGAAACACTATGAGTAAATGGAAAAGTATTGTTAGTTTGTCCTCTTTACAGAAAAGTTGTATAGGCAGGACTTTACTGTGAAACTAAAACAGATTAGAGCAAAAAAGAGTCAATTTATAAACATTGTGAGCATAATAAATTAATAGGTGATAAAATACAAAGGTTATATTTCTCTTAAAAGCTTGCTTTGGATTCTAATTGTCTTTAATTAGAAATCAAATGCACAAATTACATGTTTCTGGCTATATAGTCATTTGGCTTGATAAACAATACTTAAATCATTTTGGCTTACAATGTGTGGGTATGCTGAACTAGACATAATCATTTGGATTGTAATACTATACTGCTTAAATATGGGAAAATGTTAATCACTGACTACAAGGAGATAAGAAAAATTGAAAACAAATTTTAATAAGTACTTGTTGAGATTCTTCAAAAATGTTTAAGGAAAATGTAAAAGTGTATGTATTTAAAGTTCTGAAATTCAATATAAATAAAGATGTCTCAAGCTATTTGGGACACTTGCTTGAACAGCAAGTGATTTGAGTTCTTTTTTTATTGCTGACTCCACCTATCTGTTCATTGTGGGTTATTGATCTTATCAGATAAAGACTCAGCAAAATTTTTCCATAAAGTACTTAAGTATCTCAGGTTGTCCAGATACACAGTTTTAAGCATGTTATTTGCCCATTGACCACCACATATTCTTATACTATTGCCACCCGTGACAGAAGATACTTTATGTGATTTTTTTTCAATTATGAGAAGCCTGCATGACTCTTCCCTCCAGGTTTACTGTAGCAGTAAACAAGGTTTTTGCATATTGCTACCTAGGGAGGACCACCTTCTTTACTAGTAGTCTGATTTAAAGGTTCAGTTATCACCTCACAGTTACTGTTCTATCTCCTCAGGCTGCTTCCTGAGTCACCATTCTCCTGAGGCAGATGCAATGTCATCTGTATTGTAGTCTATGAAATATATAAATGTAAGAGCAATAAGCTGTACCCAAGGTGCACATGCCTTCAGCTGCAACTCATAATCTGGAGTTCTTCAGAAGTTCTCTGTCTCATAGATAAATTATACAGCTGGCAGCTGTGCCACTGCATGTAAGCACACTTTTATCATAGCATCACTGTGAAAGGAACAGTGTGCTTTTGAAGCAGTAATAAACTACTAAAAAGGTCAGGCTCTATTCTGCTGGTCTTGATGGTGAAATCTGTGCCTGAAACACTGTTACTGAAATGTCTAGGAGTCCAGAAAATCAGTTGCAAATCTTGTGGATTAGCAGCTATGGAGACTGGCCTGGCTTCTGCAGGTAGCAATGAAATATGTTTCAACTACTTTATATGAGGCTCTAACTAGACTTGCAAGAAGACATAAAAGCTGAATCTTGAAGGCTGATGGCAGGGATATCACAGTTAAAGTTAATCTAAATTAGTGACAGATAAGCTTACTCCATGAACAATCTTTGTGATTTCTTTTTGATAATTATTTCAAATGAGATTTTATTTTACATAGAATTTATTGCACCCCCAATTTCTCTCTCTTCACACAAAAAAAGTAAAATGAAAGCCCTAAAGTCCTTCTAGGCATAACTAAAATCGCTCATTCAGTCTATCTGTTCCATAATCTTCATTTAAAAACAGGTTATTTCCCATCTGTATCCTCTCTCTCACAGATATAAAAAGAATCGTTATCTCATAGAATAAGACCAATCTACTCATATGTAAACAGAACGCATCTAGGTGAAATTAGGAATAAATTATTACATGTATGGGTATTCAACCTGCATTTGCACCACATAAGTACTTAGTGCCTCTGAAGGTTAGAAGAAGGTATGAGATCTCTACTTAAATTGCACATTTTTATACAAGCTACCATGTTGGTACTAGGAACTGAACCATGGTTCTGTAAAAGAATATGTACTTCTCTTAACCATGGAGCCATTTTTCTCCTCCTATGTGAAAATTTTACCATGATAGAAAAATATTATTTTCAGTTTTGGAATAGGCCACCAGCATCTAACAAAGGTGTTGAGAACCAAGAATATGCTGTAGCAATCTGCAATTGTTATATCTCTCTTTGTTCTTTGAGAATCTTTGTGTTCCCTTAAAATCATTTTACTGAAGTGCAGCTGACATAAACAGACTGTGCCTATGCAGCATGTACAGTTGACTTCACTGTACATATTTATCATGCCATTACTACAGTCAATGCTGGAATCTAGATCTTAATTCCTGAAGGTTTCTTATATTCATATTCACTCTGTTGGTCCTGAACTTGTTCATTCTAATCAAAAAAAAAACTTGTTCAATTTAATCATAACATTTATTGAGTTCATAAATTTGGATATTGCATTTACATATCTATTCAATTTTGAAGAACAGTGTTTGAGGAAGTTTGGTTTCCCAGATTCCACATAACCAGGTTCAGAGTTATGTTTTATAAACCAGTCAAATATGCCTGAGTGAATTTGCCTTGAATGAGTTTATTTCTATGCTACAATTTAAAATTGAAAATACAGCAGTCTAGATATAGTTTATGTCTCCTTATTTAACCATTAATTATTTAAGGTCAGTTTGTTTTATGTAATAAAGAAATCTCAGTCATATTTCGTAGCAACAAAATCCCCTGTTATCCTTGGAGGTACTAATTCATATAATGACTAGAGAACAAAGCCAGTTCTCCAGTATCCCTTCATCTATGTCAAGTTGCTGTCTTGTCATCATTTGGGCAGACTTGTTAAACGAACTTTCTCAAGGAATCAGACTGTGTGTGTCACAATACCACAATGTAGGGTATTGTCAGGAATACTCCCCTCTAATTATCGCTTAACCCAGAAAAAGCAGAAAAGTAATTACATAGATAGTTCTTAATCTCATAAAGGTTGTGTCTATGAACATTACACATTAACTTGCTGGGAAAAATCTGATTGTTTTAACTTTGAATTTGTGCTGGTCATCGAGGATAAGGCATGAAGTTGGGAAAATGATAAAATCAATGCATTTTTATTACATAAAATCAGAAAATTCTACTGACATATCCAAGTAAATTAGCATTCCCATCTTATCTGTTATGGTTCAAGGCTAGTACTGTTACTTCAATATTAAAACTGACCACAGCTCAGCACAATTAATCTGTCAACTTGACAAGTCTAACATTTCCAGTTTTGGCCATGTTAGCACATAATTATGTAAAGGCCACAAACACATCTAACAGGACACCAAGGCTTAGAGACTACTAATGTTGAGCGTGAAGAGCTACTGTTATTGTTTTATGAAATGGCATAGTCTTGCTCTGAAATCAAAACAGTTGGTGTTATGACTATTGATTAGGAAATGTCACAAAACCCCATCCTAATCAAGACATTATCTTTATTTAATGAATACACTCTATCTTGGCTAATATAGAAAAATGCCTTGTATTTAAAACTAAAACCTGCTGACTTGTCCTCTACTGAATTAGTAGGAATAAATTGTATGATTTAGTTAATGTAACACATCAGTAAAGGTTATGTGCTAGGTATGGGTGACTACTCGGCAGTATGAATAATTCTCAGTGGTAAGATATACAAGTGAAAATATATATTAATATTTTTAAATCTATAAGAAGCTAGAGAGACCTTTTCAACATGCAACATCTGAAATTATTTCCGTATGGGAGAGGTCCATGGATTTTATATTTCTACATCAACCTCTAGAGGGTATAAATATAAGATATATGAACCCTTGTGTTGTTGTAAAGTTATAAAAAAAATAGATCCCTGGGCTCCAACCTCATAGGTAGCAATGAATAGCCTAGTAAGAGGACCAGTAGAAGGGGAAGCCCTTGGTCCTGCCATGACTGAACCCCCAGTGAACGTGATTGTTGGGGGAAGTGTGGTAATAGGGGAGGATGGGGGATGGGAAGGAAAGCCCATATAGAAGGGGGGGGGTTAGGGGATGTTGGCCTGAAACCGGAAGGGAATAACAATCCAAATGTAAATAAGAAATACTCAACTTAATAAAGATAAAAAAAAATAGATCCCATTACAGATGTTTGTGAGCCACCATGTGGTTGCTGGGAATTGAACTCAGAACCTCTGGAAGAGCAGTCAGTGCCCTTAACCATGGATATTAGCCCAAATGTTTAATTACCTAGATGCACAGAACACATGAAACTCAAGAAGGATGACCAAAATGGGGATGCTTCAGTCCTTTTTTTTTTTTTTTTTTTTCCGGAGCTGGGGACCCGAACCCAGGGCCTTCTTGCTAGCCAAGTGCTCTACCGCTGAGCTAAATCCCAACCCCTTCCTCCTTCTTTAAAGGGGAAACAAGAATTCCTTGGGAGGGAATAGGAAGCGAATTTAGAACAGATGCTGAAGGAACGCCCATTCCAAGCGTGTCCTGCATGTGGCCCATACATATATAGCCACCAAACTAGATAAAATGGATGAAGCAAAGTAGTGCAGGCTGACAGGAACCGGATGTTCATCTCTCCTGAGTGACACAGCCAGAATATAGCAAACACATAGGCGAATGTCAGCAGCAAACAACTGAATGGAGAACAGGACCCCCGTTGAAGGAATCAGAGAAAGAACTGGAAGAGCTTGAAGGGGCTCGAGACCTCATATGTACAACAATGCCAAGCAACCAAAGCTTCCAGGGACTAAGCCACTACCAAAAGACTATACATGGACTTACCCTGGGCTCCGACTGCATAGGTAGCAATGAATGGCCTGGTAAGGGCACCAGTGGAAGGGGAAGCCCTTGGTCCTGCCAAGACTGAACCCCAGTGAACCGGATTGTTGGGGGGAGGGTAGTAATGTGGGAAGAATGAAGAGAGGAACACCCTTATAGAAGGGGAGCGAGAGGAGTTAGGGGGATGTTGACCTGGAAACCGGGAAAGGGAATAACAATGGAAATGTAAATAAGAAATACCCAATTTAAAAAGATGGAGAAAAAAAAAATAAAATAAAAGACTGTCTTTTGCCCCTATTAGGTCCAGCACCACAGTGCCCCAAGGTATCTGCTAGATATCTTACCAGAAGCACACATCCTAACTCCTTGGCAGCCCAGTGTCTCTGCCACCACACAATCTCCAAAACTCAATCCTCCACAAGAAAGAGTACACATTAATGATCCAATTGATAAGATATAATTGCCCACCTAAACATACAAACCCTGTACATATCCATCCCTTAAGAACATTCATAACAACCTGTAAATACAGAGAGTGGAATCTTAACATCAGCCTCCATGTTCTCTCAGTGGCAGCTTCTCTGCCAGTCTCCTCCTGTCTCTTCCTCTTTTCCATTCCAGTCCCCTCCTCTTCCCTCAAACTTTTCTCCTGCCCATCCTTCCTTCTCATCCAATGACAGGCCTCATTCTATCTTGTATCTCCCTCACCTGTAAGACATCATCCCATAGCCTTGTAGTTTTTTTTAATTCATCAGTTTTAAATAATATATTATTATTTTGCATGGTACGATGCTTTATAGACTTTTCAGTTAACCAAAGAAGTATCCAAACATACTGTGATAAAAGTCAAGGCATTCCACATAACCTTGTTTTCACATATGTTATATCTCTATATAATAAAGAAGGTCAGGCGCTGTTCTTTCAGAGAGTGGCAACATGATCAAAGAACTGCATTAGGTCGCTCATACCAGTCAAATCTGAATCCATATAAGTAGCCCAGATGTCTATCACCTTTAGCAGTACATCATGTGACTATCAAAGGGAAACAAAATAAACTTAGTGAAGGGACTATGAATGTGACCTCTTCTCCTGACACTGTATTTAATACAAAAGAGCTCAGGATCATTTATATAAGATGTAGCATTACAGAAAGTAGTGCAGATGGCACAATAATCCCACAATGCTTTATAATTTCTTCTTTGTATACAGCAAATAATTTGTTTATGATATATGGTGAATATATATATGTGTATATATATATTAGATAATTTAATGTATTATAAATTCTTTTATAGATTAATACTCTGAACCACAACACCAGTTTTCAAAGAGTAAAGAAGTAAGTCATCCATGAGTAATGATATTATAGACTCTCTGTCCCAGCTTTTTTTTTTTTTTGATTTTTTTCCAGTTTATTTTGATGGATTTTTGTATATTGAACCATCCCTGCATCCCTGAATGAAGCATACTTGACTATAGTGAATGATCTTTTTTTTATTATTTATTTATTTTTTATTATTATTTGAGTATTTCTTATATACATTTTGAGTGTTATTCCCTTTCCGGTTTCGGATCAAACATCCTCCCCTCCCCCTTCCTTATGGGTGTTCCCTCCCAACCCCCCCCCATTGCTGCCTCTCCCCAACAGTCTAGTTCACTGGGGTTCAGTCTTAGCAGGACCCAGGGCTTCCCTTCCACTGGTGCTCTTACTAGGATATTCATTGCTACCTATGAGGTCAGAGTCAGGGTCAGTCCATGTATAGTCTTTAGGTAGTGGCTTAGTCCCTGGAAGCTCTGGTTGGTTGGCATTGCTGTACATATATGGGTCTCGAGCTCCTTCAAGTTCTTCCAGTTCTTTCTCTGATTCCTTCAACAGGGGTCCTGTTCTCAGTTCAGTGGTTTCCTGCTGGCATACGCCTCTGTATTTGCTGTATTCTGGCTGTGTCTCTCAGGAGCGATCTGCATTCACATTTTGATCATCCATCTTGAGTTTCATTTGTTCTAGGCATCTAGGGTAATTCAAGCATTTGGGCTAATAGCCACTTATCAATGAGTGCATACCATGTATGTCTTTCTGTGATTGGGTTAGCTCACTCAGGATGATATTTTCCAGTTCCAACCATTTGCCTACTGAATTTCATAAAGTCATTGTTTTTGATAATGCTGAGTAATATTCCATTGTGTAGATGTACCATTTTCTGTATCCATTCCTCTGTTGAAGGGCATCTGGGTTCTTTTCAGCTTCTGGCTATTATAAATAAGGCTGCGATGAATAGTGGAGCACGTGTCTTTTTTATATGTTGGGGCATCTTTTGGGTATATGCCCAGGAGAGGTATAGCTGGATAGTCAGGCAGTTCAATGTCCAATTTTCTGAGGAACCTCAGACTGATTTCCAGAATGGTTGTATTAGTCTGCAATCCCACCAACAATGGAGGAGTGTTCCCCTTTCTCCACATCCTCGCCAGCATTTGCTGTCACCTGAGTTTTTTATCCTAGCCATTCTCACTAGTGTGAGGTGAAATCTCAGGGTTGTTTTGATTTGCATTTCCCTTATGACTAACGATGTTGAACATTTCTTTAGGTGTTTCTCAGCCCATTCGGCATTCCTCAGCTGTGAATTCTTTGTTTAGCTCTGAACCCCATTTTTTAATAGGGTTATTTGTCTCCCTGCTGTCTAACTTCTTGAGTTCTTTGTATATTTTGGATATAAGCCCTCTATCTGTTGTAGGATTGGTAAAGATCTTTTTCCAATCTGTTGGTTGCCGTTTTGTCCTAACCAGAGTGTCCTTTGCCTTACAGAAGCTTTGCAGTTTTTATGAGATCCCATTTGTGATTCTTGATCTTAGAAATAAGCCATTGGTGTTTTGTTCAGGAAATTTTTCCAGTGCCCATATTCCAAATGCTTCCCTAGTTTTCTTCTATTAGTTTGAGTGTATCTGGTTTGATGTGGAGGTCCTTGATCCATTGGACTGGAGCTTTGTACAGGGTGATAAGCATGGATCGATCTGCATTCTTCTACATGTTGACCTCCAGTTGAACCAGCACCATTTGCTGAAAATGATCTCTTTTTTCCATTGGATGGTTTTGGCTCCTTGTCAAAAATCAACTGACCATAGGTGTGTGGGTTCATTTCTGGGTCTTCAATTCTGTTCCATTGGTCCATCTGTCTGTCTCTGTACCAATACCATGCAGTTTTATCACTATTGCTCTGTAATACTGCTTGAGTTCTGGATAGTGATTCCCCTGAAGTCCTTTTTTATTGTTGAGGATAGTTTAGCTATCCTGGGTTTTTGTTATTCAGATGAATTTGCAAATTGTTCTGTCTAACTCTTTGAAGAATTGGATTGGTATTTTTTGATGGGGATTGCATTGAATCTGTAGATCGCTTTTGGCAGAATGGCCATTTTTACTATATTAATCCTGCCAATCCATGAGCATGGGAGATCTTTCCATCTTCTGAGATCTTCTTCAATTTCTTTCTTCAGAGTCTTGAAGTTCTTATTGTACAGATCTTTCCCTTGCTTGGTTAAAGTCACACCGAGGTACTTTATATTATTTGGATCTATTATGAAGGGAGTCGTTTCCCTAATTTCTTTCTCGGCTTGTTTCTCTTTTGTGTAGAGGAAGGCTACTGATTTATTTGAGTTAATTTTATACCCAGCCACTTTGCTGAAGTTGTTTATCAGCTTTAGTAGTTCTCTGGTGGAACTTTTGGGATCACTTAAATATACTATCATATCATCTGCAAATAGTGAAGGAGGCAATTTTGTATTGGTGTCTCAACTGATGACAAACTCTTGTCTACTTTAATTTAGCATTTTTATTAATCAACATTGGTGGACAAATGGTTCTCTCTAAATGACAAATAATACATTATAATATTTTATCTTATTAGAGAGAAATATTTTAGCAGTTTTAAAGATTATTTTCTCTAGATATATGATAATGTCTTTACCTAATAATCTATCATTCTAGTGATCAATAATTTGGCAGACACGATGTCATGGGCAATATATGTGAAATGGTGTAATCTAAAGTCCTACTAGTGTCTTCAATTGATGCACAAAAATTGTAAACCCATCAAGCTAACATAGCAGAACATAAATATTTGAAATGTGACACAGGTGCCTTAATTGTTTATCTCAGTACCAAAAATATCAAATAACGAGACCTCATTGTCCAATGTATTATAAATACTTGGGCTCCAGGTCAGCTTATTAATTTTATACTATGAGCACTATAGAACATTTCAGAATAAGTATTATAGTGTTTCCAGTATAAAAAGAACACAAGAAAATAAAAAAATAGTATTTTTGACTAAAAGTAATTTTTAATACTTTGTAGATTTTTTAAATATATTTCAGTGAGAAGAAGACTATTAGAAACTTTCATGAGTTAAGTTAGAGTTAAACACTTAAAAGAGTTATTTTAATGGCACACAAAGCTTATTAGACATTCCCATTACAAAATAATAAAATTAATATTTAGGATTTTAAACAAATTTCTGAGAAAATATTATTTTACAGATAATGTTGGAAAGAAAAACTATTAGGAATATAAGTGCTCTTTTAGCACAATTCAAGTTTTCAAGGTGCCTATTAGGACTATGAGATTCTTGGGTCTCTCAGATCGTATGTAGTACCTTGAATAAACTAATAAAGTTCTGACATTTGCCTCTTGGCACAGATCTGACAGATCAGGTGCCTTTTGCACATGCTTAAATCATAATCTATAAAATACAAATATGAACAAATACTGTGATGATGCATTAAATACAATGGATTGCAGTCTTGTTATTGTAGTGCACAAAAAACACTGTTGAACTGTTCACATTAGATGTATATGTTCCAACTTCAAATCAATTAACCAATTGAAGCACCACAAAGAAGGAGTTAATGATAACCCCCATGAAACAGCTAGATTCTTTATAAAGAGAAAAATAGATATAGTTCTCAAAATATCATTCAAAACAAAAGTAGAAGAAATATTTGTAGGATACTGCATCTCATTACACACAGGATATTCTTTAAAACATTATTTGCTTCTGTATTGTTTTTATGTATATGTGCACATGCCTGACTTGGTAGAAGGATGATCACAGGACAAATGGCGTAATTAATCTTGTGGGTTCTGGGTATCAAACTCAGAAGGCAAAGCTTGGAGGCAAGTGCCTTAGCCACTTGAGACAACTTAACTGCTGCATAATAATAAATTCTGAAGACTATGACTTATGTGGCATACACATATATTGATGATGTACAATAGGAAATTATTTGAAATAGATTGTGTATGTGATTGTACAGAATTTTCATATTTTATTTTTGTAGAAAATGTTTCTCCTACACTTATCTTTCCTTCAAGAAAGCTGATAATTTTATTTATTTTTTTGTCTTTTTTTGCTTACTCATCATTATAGGATATGATTACTAACTTTTCATTCAAATTATAACTTCTAGACACACCAGTCATTTTTTCAAGGGTGTCCTCATACCCTATGCTATAGGCAATAGGAATTGTATCTATTTCTTTAAAAACACAGGAGACAATTTATGGTATTCTACACATAAGAAGGGGCTTTAACTTACTCTCAGTACTTTTTTGTACAGTTGTATTAACCAATGGATTTACACAATGTTCCCTAGGGTCCATTTCTCCTCGCAAGTCCAAGACAAAAGCTACCCACTCTTTCTGCCTTAAGTTATTCAGGACTCTACATGTCCAGTCTTCAGAATGAGGTGGTCTCTTCACTTACTGTGGCTGCTTGTGCTCTGGATCCCTGGTTAGTAAAGAATTAGTTAAAGGCATCTGAGGGGGTGGGGATATGGGCCCTTCTAATGCAGATGCAGATACAGATGCAGATGTTCCTATCTGACATCACTGGTTTAATTTGCCAAGCGTGTTTTCCTAAGATTTCCTCAGTGAACCTAAGCTTTTGTGTCTACTCTTACAGCTTTGAAAGCTGGTGCTCCAGATGATTCCTAGAGAAGTTATGTGCTCTCTTTACATAGGTATATTATGTTGAACATTTTTGAAATATGAAAGTCATGAATACAGTAAGTAGGAAACAAAGTAAAGAAAAATCATTTGAAAATACCATTATATCTGTGCATACTTTTCATTTCTCTCATTTCAGGAGTCAATGGGGATGTTGTGATGATCCAGGGTACATTCTCCAATCCTGTCCCTTCTGGAGAGTCAGCTTCTATCTCCTGCAGGTCTAGTGAGAGCCTCCTGTATAAGGATGGGAAGGAATACTTGAATTGTTTTCTATAGAGTCCGTGAGAGTCTCCTCAGCTGCTGATCTATTTGATGTCTACCCATGCATCAGGAATCTCAGACAGATTCAGTGGCAGTATTCAGGGTCAGGAACAGATTTCACACTGAAAATCACTTGAGTGGGGGCTGAAGATACGGGCTTGTATTACTGTCAGCAAATTCTAGAGTACCCTTCGCAATGATACAGCCCTGAACAGAAACCAAACAGATGGTGATACCCAGCTGTCATATATTTTTCTTCTCTGGAGAACATCAGAACAAATTTTTACATTTAGATAGAAGAAGGAGGAGGTGGAGGTGATGGAAGATCAGGTGGAGGAGAATGGGAAGAAGAGCTAAAGAACCCAGAATTATTTATAGCTGAGACATTTGAGGACGGTTAGTTCAGGTGGTGTTCTACATGGCAGGTACTATTTGTCTACTTTTCCATTTTTTTTGTTATAGTGTAAGTAAAAGGTGAAGGAAGGGAAAACAGAGATTAAATAAAAATGGGATACTGAATGGTTAGACCATTTTCACTTTCTGTGCATTATAAACATGAATAGATGATTCTCATCATAATGATGATCACATATTAGAACTTGATGCTGATGTATATTACCCAAAGAATTTTTCAGTTTTTTTTATTTGCAGTTATTATTGTTTACTTTTTGGACCTTATGTTGTCAGACACATGCATTATGGAAAATTTTGATATTCTTAACATGTTCCTAGCTTCCAGTATTTCCATCCTCTCAAACACAGGCCCTTTTCCAACATAAGAAATGAATAGATAGGGAAACTTCCATTCTCCAGGAAATGACCTAGGCGAACTACTCATCTTTGTGTCTGTGTCTTGGGATAATATTGTAAATTTACACCAAAACTGAAAAAAAGGTCATGTGTTAAAGGCCATGACATGAGAATAAAGTATGGACAAATTCAAATTCTCACCATGATAGTTGTGGTAGAAGAATAAAGTATGGACAATTTCAGAATTCCTAAGATGGAAAATAGAAATTAATCACAAGGGGTTGGGGATTTAGCTCAGTGGTAGAGTGCTTGCCCCTTAAAGCGCAAGGCCCTGAGGTTCGGTCCCCAGCTCGGAAAAAAAAAAAAAAAAAAAAGAAATTAATCACAAGCCTGAGATAGTAAAAGGAGAGTAAATGTATAATTTATTCAACACAATGTGAACAAATAAAGGCAACATCAACAAGAAAAATCCCCAGTTCCAGAAAATTATCACTTTCAGACACAGGGGAGATAAATGGTCTTAAATGTGAGTAGAGACTGCATATACTCTTGTCTTTCTTGTGGCAAGAGAGCAACTGATTCTGGCTGTGATAGTGTCACATTTCTGCAGGAAACATATGTAAACCACAAACGGTTGATATGGAGAAACATAGCTTTAGGTTACCCCAAATTCTGTGTTCCAATTTGGAAGCAGTTGCATAAAGTTTTATAGTTTTAAACAACATGAATGTCATACCTTAGATCAAGTTTATTCAGGGTACATCAGAAAAACAGGTATATTAAGTTGAGAGCAGCTTTGGCTAAAATGCTCTATGAGCTTCCTGCTTGGAAAGAGCATGTTTTAAAACATTGAATAGAGGCAATCATGGTATTTTGTTAATAATCCTTTTCAATATTTGGATATTATACATGCTGGATCACTGTGAGCTATCCTCCAAAGTCCATGCGACTGATCATGGTCAATAATCTTGCCCCAGACCAACAGACACTGAAGCAGCCTTGAACCTCTGTATCCCTTGTGGTTGCATCTTTCATGAGCAAAGTAAAAGTACAGCCCGGTTTCTTTTGTTACTATGCCAAGTAGATGCTAATACTGATGAACCCTGAAGCTGACAGTGGCTTTTCCTCCACAAGAAATAAAGAGAGGTAGAAAAACCGAGGTTAGCTAAAAATATCCTCAAAAATAAACGGATTTCCATAGGAATCACTCTTCCTGAACTCAGGCAGTATTACACAGCAATAGTGATAAAAACTGTATGGTATTTGTACGGAGACAGGCAGATAGACCTATGGAATAGAATTGAAGACCCAGAAATAAACCCACACACCTATGGTCACTTGATTTTTGACAAAGGAACCAAAACCATCCAATTGAAAAAAAGATAACATTTTCATCAAATGCTGCTGGTATAACTGGAGGTCAGCATGTAGAAGAATGCAGATAGATCCATGCTTATCATCCTATACAAAGCTTAAATCCAAATCAATCAAGGACCTCTACATCAAACAAGATACACTCAAACTAATAGAAGAAAAAGTGGAGAAGAATCTTGAACACATTGATACTGGAGAAAATTTCCTGAACAAAGCATCAATGGCTTATATTTTAAGATCATGAATCGTTAAATGGGATCTCATAAAGCTACAAAGCTTCTGTAAGGCAAAGGACACTGTCTTTAGGACAAAATGGCAACCAAAAGATTTAGAAAAGATCCTTAACAATCCTATAACTGATAGAGGGAGATATCCAAAACATACAAAGAACTCATGAAGTTAGACTGCAGGGAGACAAACAATCCAATTAAAAAATGGGGTTCAGAGCTAAACAAAGAATTCACAGCTAAGGAATGGTGAATGGCTGAAAAGCACCTAAAGAAGAATTCAACATCTTTAGTCATAAGGGAAATGCAACTCAAAGCAACCCTGAGATTCTACCTCATACCAGTCAGAATGGCTAAGATCAAAAACTCTGGCAAGAGCAGATGCTGGCAAGGATGTGGAGAAAGAGGAACACTCCTCCATTGTTGGTGGGATTGCAGACTGGTACAACCATTCTGGAAATCAATCTGGAGGTTCCTCAGAAAATTGGACATGAACTACCTGAGCACCCAGCTATACCCGTCTTGGGCATATACCCAAAAGATGTTCCAACAAATAACAAAAACACATGTTCCTCTATGTTCATGGCGGTCTTATTTATAATAGCAAGAAGGTGGAAAGAACCTAGATGGCCTTCAACAGAGGAATAGATACAGAACATGTGGTACATCTCCACAATGGAATACTACACTGCTATCAAAAACAATGACTTTATGAAATTCATAGGCAAATCGATGGAACTGGAAAATATCATCCTGAGTGAGGTAACTCAATCACAGAAAAACACATATGGTATGCACTCATTGACAAGTGGACATTAGCCCAAATGCTCGAATTACCCTAGATGCACAGAACACATGAAACTCAAGAAAGATGGCCAAAATGCAGATGCTTCATTCCTTTAAAAGGGGAACAAGAATACTCTTGGGAGGAGATAGGGAGGCAAAGTTTAGAACAGAGGCTGAAGGAACGCTCATTCAGAGCCTACCCCACATGTGACTCATACATATACAGCCACCAAACTAAATAAGATGGATGAAGCAAAGAAGTTCAGGCTGACAGGAACTGGATGTAGACCTCTCCTGAGAGACACAGACAGAATATGGCAAATATATAGGCGAATGCCAGCAGCAAACCACTGAACTGAGAACGGAACCCCCGTTGAAGGAATCAGAGAAAGGACTGGAAGAGCTTGAAGGGGTTCAAGACCCCATACGAACAACAATGCCAACCAACCAGAGCTTCTAGGGACTAAGCCACTTCCCAAAGACTGTACATGGACTGACCCTGGGCTCCAACTGCATAGGTAGCAATGAATAGCCTTGTAAGTGCACCAGTGGAAGAGAAAGCCCTTGTTCCTGCCATGTCTGAACCCCCAGTGAACGGGATTCTTCATGGGAGGGCAGTATTGGGGGGAGGATTGGGAGGGGAACACCCACATAGAAGGGGAGGGAGAGGGGTTAGGGGGATGTTTGCCTGGAAACCGGGAAAGGGAAGAACAATTGAAATGTAAATAGCAAATATCCAATTTAATAAAGATGGAGAAAAATAAAAATGAAAATATTTATGTTTATGTACGGTTTATATGGTGGTATATATATTTATATTTGTGAATGCTTTATATATGGTAATGTTTATTCTATATATTCTTCGAAAAACACATTGAACTCTTAAGTCCTGTTGGTTGTAATTTAATGTCTATTTTCTAATACTGAGTAAGAATACAGTCAATAAATGGAAGATAATGTTGAATGATTTTCTACCTTCATGTATCCTGGTAGTAAATTAAATTAAAGACAAAGAGCAAAAAGTTCTGGGTGATCAATTCATCTTTGAAAGTAATTATCTGAGTGTCTTCAATACATTCCATTAGTTCTCTGCATTTTAATTTTTTGTATATATTGAATGTCTAAGAGAATATCAAACTGAATGAGAATATTCTAGTATTCCATATTTACAATTGATTTGAAAAACTTTGTCAGTCATTGAGCATTCTGTTAGTCTCCTACTCAGTAAGCACAAAGTAGTTATTTACCAAAGACTTTCTGTGTATATGGCAAAAAGATTGAAACAATGAAAACTGAGTAATCTATCTCTTTCTTGGCATGGGGAATATGATATAGTATGTTGCTGCATTTTTGTACAGTGGCCGGCACTGTTAAAAATAAATGGGCCATTCTCACTGGTGTGAGGGTGCGGAGAAAGAGGAACACTCCTCCATTGTTGGTGGGGTTGCAGACTGGTACAACCATTCTGAAATCAGTCTGGAGGTTCCTCAGAAAATTGGACATTGAACTGCCTGAGGATCCAGCTATACCTCTCTTGGGCATATACCCAAAGATGCCCCAACATATAAAAAAGACACGTGCTCCACTATGTTCGCCATGAGCCTTATTTATAATAGCCAGAAGCTGGAAAGAACCCAGATGCCCTTCAACAGAGGAATGGATACAGAAAATGTGGTACATCTACACAATGGAATATTACTCAGCTATCAAAAACAACGACTTTATATGAAATTAGTAGGCAAATGGTTGGACCTGGAAAATATCATCCTGAGTGAGCTAACTCAATCACAGAAAGACATACATGGTATGCACTCATTGATAAGTGGCTATTAGCCCAAATGCTTGAATTACCCTAGATGCCTAGAACAAATGAAACTCAAGACGGATGATCAAAATGTGAATGCTTCACTCCTTCTTTAAAAGGGGAACAAGAATACCCTTAGCAGGGAAGAGAGGCAAAGATTAAAACAGACACAGAAGGAACACCCATTCAGAGCCTGCCCCATGTGGCCCATACATACAGCCACCCAATTAGACAAGATGGATGAAGCAAAAAGTACAGACCGACAGGAGCCGGATGTAGATCGCTCCTGAGAGACACAGCCAGAATACAGCAAATACAGAGGCGAAAGCCAGCAGCAAACCACTGAACTGAGAATAGGACCCCCGTTGAAGGAATCAGAGAAAGAACTGGAAGAGCTTGAAGGGGCTCAAGACCCCATATGTACAACAATGCCAAGCAACCAGAGCTTCCAGGGACTAAGCCACTACCTAAAGACTATACATGGACTGACCCTGGACTCTGACCTCATAGGTAGCAATGAATATCCTAGTAAGAGCACCAGTGGAAGGGGAAGCCCTGGGTCCTGCTAAGACTGAACCCCCAGTGAACTAGACTGTTGGGGGGAGGGGCGGCAATGGGGGAGGGGTGGGGAGGAACACCCATAAGGAAGGGGAGGGGAGGGGATGTTTGCCCGAAACCGGGAAAGGAATAACACTGGAAATGTATATAAGAAATATTCAAGTTAAAAAAAAATGGGCCAATCAACCAGCAATAAAAATGTTGTGAAACTGCCATGTTATGACAAAATAAATTTTCTTCATTCTACTACGAAAAATGTAAATTGGTAACATTGTATAATTAAGTCTTTAAATTTTAGAGTATGGAGGTACACACACACACACACACACACACACACACACACACACACATACACACACAAAAATACATACTTACATTCAGAGTTACCCAATTATGTTCCTACATACAGTGAATCAACTGAATAGTTTGAAAATGTTTATTTGAACAACTTACATGTTCAATACAGTATTTTGACCTCTTTCATATTTTGACCTCTTGCAACATTGTGATTTGTGGTACTAGTGTTTATTCTTGACCCTATAATGCAGTAACAAGCAGCAGAAATCTGAGACAGCCTGAGAAACACCATGAAAACACTAACATACCACAGTTTAACATATCTAGTAAGCTGAAATAGTGTACAGGGTGTTTTAGAACTGTGGAAGAGTTTTATAATGAATGGTCTTGCCACATGATGTTCAAATATTAGTTCTAATAAAATATATGCTTAGAGTATTCTAAAGATTAATTACATAAAGTATAGGCTCAGATACACATATTTATCTGATGTAACTCAAATAAGGGCTGAATGTATTTATTGGTTGTAAGATATTAACTACTGTTAACATTTGCCACTATGTTTAATACATTGTCATTAATATTTACAAACTGGTTTTAAAAACTGGATGCTTTTTTTTATAATGCCTAGATCTCAATTAGGTATCCTGGCATGAATCTTGCACTGGAGAATGATTTAGAACTTCTGGAATCTCCACATTCTAATTAGAGGCTGGAACTATAGATCTGTATCAATAGTACAAGTTCACTCAATGATGGGGGCTCTAACCCACAGTTCCTTCCACTGTGGGTAAGCAGTGCATCTCTAAAAGTTACATGCCTGCCTAATATTTTCGAACTTCTTAGTAGGAAGAAAATGAATTGCATATATGTGTGTTCTGAAAATATTCATGTGTGATAGATTGTAGAATACTTCCTAATGCTGTCTTTCATTCACAGGAAGATGTAGTCTCAGTTTGGTTCACTATCTCTTGCTGAGCACCATACAATTTGCCATTAACTTTTGTGTGGGCTCCACTTGGATGAAGACTCAACTCTGTACTTGTTTTACCAATCTCTCCATCAGGAGAAACAATAATACATGTCTACTTAGTGAAATTCAGCCTTTCTCCTGCCAATAACTGTAACAATAGGGACAAGAGATATTTATTCTTTCTTATCACTGTCATCCATCATTTTCTCGTTGTTTCTGCCCTCCTCTGTGAGAGTGGTCTAGGCACATTTCACACTCAGATTTATTTAGTCAGTGAAGACTAGAGATCCTGACAATTCTTTGTGTTGCAGATGGAGAAAAGCCAATTCCAGGAGTCTGTCCCTAAACTGTGATCTCTCTGGTTTAGGTGAATCAGCTGTCAAACCTGCTCTCTCTTCTTTTCATGGAGTAGAGAAAAATATAGAGCTCATGCAGCTGCTTCATTGAATTCTTTATAATGTGAATGGATGAACAGTGCTGGCTAGCATCATAAAGAGTTTCCAAATAAGTATACCTGAATTCCATATGAAGAAATAATGTCAGTATCATGGGCTGAAACTAGTACAGTTCCAGAAGACTAAACACCCACTTCTGATTGGATGGCCATTAGACACACATTTTTTGCACATACAGGTAAGGCCAAAACCAAATAATTGAAAACTTAGTTATATTTTTCAGTAATATTCACTGTTGTGTCCAAATATAAAACATTTGTCATCAACTATATTTTATATAGGTATTGCAGCCAACTGTGAAATAAATTACCATTTTGATAGACAATATATTTCTGAGCACAAATTTATTGCTTAATGAAAACTTACATATATGGGGTAAGTACATGAAATATATTCTTAATAATGGATAGAATAAGAGCAACATGCATATTTTTTATCTCTATTGTAGAAATATTTTGGTATTTCTGAAAGTGAACACTATGATCACATATTTCTGAACCACTCTTTTGATTGATTTTTCAGGTCAATCAATTTCTTTACATATCTGTCTACCGATGCTTTCTGACATCTCTCCCATGTCTCTCATGATTTTTAAACATAGATATCATGTCATTCTCATCTTGCTTAGTCTCTCTCTTCTTCAAAATGTTTGCTTGTACATGTAAAACTCTTGCCATTCAACTTTTCATGGAAACTCTCACTACGTTCATCCTACCTTTACTCTCAGTGGGGACATACTATGCACACCATTATGGCTATAACTCCACATGGTTGCTTCTACACTCATGTTCATGTTTTTTTTTCACTACACAGTTTGTGCCCCTCCCCACTAAACTTAAACTAAAATGGATGCCCTATTAATATCTGGAAAAAAATATGGTGACCCTAACATGTGGAAACTTAGGAAGCATTTCATATTGAAGAACATAAATGATCATTTCAAGAAGAAACTACTATTCCTTAAAGTTAGAAACTTTTATTAAGAGGGGGTAAAAACCAAATAGTCAACCCTGAGAGCTTACGCACACATAAATTTGAATGGACGCAATTGAAAAGAGAGCACAGAGTGGTAATTGTGAGGCTTTGGACATTGGAACTGTAATGGAGAAATTATGTAATTGATATTAAGTATTACAAATAAACAGAAGAAAAAAATCAACAAAGCTGCAAGGCCTCAATGACATCTAAAGATACCTATAAAAGAACCCTGTAATTATTAATGTACTGTAATATAATTGTTATTATACCATTAATATACCAAATTATTTATGTAATGTAATTATTAATATACCATACCTGTCAAGCCCTTCTATGTAAGGAAACATTACAATGAAATTCTACATTGAACATGACAGCAATCTTAATAAGTTGCAACTCATATACTAGTGCTATTATTGGTTGTTCAAAGAGAAGCATATTCCTGAGAAACCTGTACTTCCCCTCTGATCTGAAATAAAGAGTACCAGAGGTCTGTAATGAGACACTAACTTGACCAGCCCTGAGGCTTTGCCCTTTGCTGATTTTCCTATGCCCAGAACACAGCCCACTGCCTTGTGTGGCTTCTGCATGTTTAGGTCACACCCTGTGCTAGAATCAGGCTCAAACAGGTCACATACAGAGATGACATCTCTCACTCAGCTCTCGGGTTATTGCTGCTCTGGCTTATAGGTAAGGAACATATTACTGAAAAGTCATTCATAAGAATGTGGTCAGTGCTGACTGGTCTCCACGGAAGTTCTATTCTAGCAGGATTAATTGTAATAGACTTTATTTTTCATCTTCAAACCTTAGGTACCAGATGTGACGTTAGGATGACCCAGACTCCAGTCTCCCTGTCTGCATCTCTGGGAAAAAGTGTCACCATTACCTGCTGGGCAAGTCAGGACATTAACAAAAGGTTATTATGGTTTCAGCAGAAAACTAGAAAACCCCCTAAGGTCCTGATATATACTGCATCCAACTTGGTAAATGAGATTTCACCAAGGATCAGTGGTAGTGGATCAGGTACACAATTTTCTCTCAAGATAAGCAGCCTGCGGCCTGAAAACACAGCCACCTATTACTGCTGTCAGGGTTACTGGTTATCTTCCACAGACATTCAAAACATGGCATATACCACTGAGGGAAGCAGAAGTGAGAGAAGAGATTTCCCCAAATGTTCCTTCTGGGGTATGCAGCTGATAAGTATGTTACTCTCTGTCAGGATGTAAATTGCCCTTTCAGTAAAATGGACTCTAGATTCTGAAATAAAAATATCTGTTACTCATATCAATTTGTGTGTAATTTGTGTTTGGACTCTGTATATGTTTTTTATATCAATGAGAACAATGCTATCAGAAGTCAAAAGAGAGGCTCAGATACACTGGAATTGGAGTTACAGACCGTTACTCACAGTTTTACCTGTGCTTGGAATCAAACCCTGCATCTCAGCAAAAGCAGTCAGCATTCTTATGTTCAAAGTCAGGCATTTTTTACAGGGATCAGATAAAATATTATGTCCTAAAAATCTGTCATTATTCTCATATATTGGATTTAAAATGTTGTAATTTTTCTCTTGAGTCACCTAAAAACTTTTTGAGTGGTAGAGTTATAGCCATTGCTAGGATTTACAAAAGATCTCAACACACACACACACACACACACACACACACACACACACACACACAAGCATAGATGCACGCATACAGACATCAATCTAAGTCACCTTGGAAAAAAATTATTATGTAATTATAGCATTAAAATCCTAGAAACCAGACTGGGGAGATGGCTTGTGTGTGTTTGTATGGCAATAATGTGTGTGTGTGTGTGTGTGTGGGGCAGCGCATATGCCCGCGTGGGTGTGTGTGTGTTTCAATTCTTTGAGGCAGGACATCAAGAACCTAGAGAGCCACAGGTTTTAAAAACATCCTGAGCAAAATGATTGAGGGCATTGGTTAGAAGTAAACAAGGAACAAGACAAAATAATATTTGCTGCTGTCTGAAATTGAAACAAGAAAACAAAAACTCAATTCGAGCTTGGGGAGGATGCAAAGCAGAAATATTTTACCAGTAAAATTATACCATTAGATTGAGCAAGTGAGGTGTAGAGAAGAGGGACAATGGTTCTATATACTGTACCTGTTCAATCTAAATGTGTCCCTCCTTCCAGCCTGTGTGCTTTGGGGACTTTCTTTGGAAAAAGAATGACTGCATAGATAAAGCCCTATATTTATATCATTTCTACCCCTATTTCTTCCCACTTCAAGAACCCCTATATTTTGCCACTAATTCCTCCCAATATCTTTAATTCTTCTTTAATTATTTTTGTTACACACAGACCTATACATTTACTTATAGCATTTGCTTAGCCAATATTGCTCATATTTATATGTATATAATTGAACACCTAGGTTGGCAAACTTTAGTAAGAGCTTTTTTCCTGTAAAGGTCTCATTTCCTCTTTCTTAGCAATCATGAAATGCCTATAGCTCTTCTTATAGGAGAACGGACTTAGGAGATTTAGATCATTCATACTGTCTTGTCCACTGGTGTTGTCATTGTGAAGGTCTGTTTCGGCAAAGAACAAACAGTTAAAACATGATGGAGAATAGGTTAAAGCAGTATTGGAATAGGGAATGACTATGTAGGGATCTACAGAAGGATATATATATATATATATAATATATATGTATATATATTCCCTCTTATGAGAAATCTAGTCAGTAATATATGTATATATGTAAAAGTAGAGGACATGTAAATTTTGTGTCATGTGTTGAAAAGAGAACAGAAAAGGCTAAATATTAGGGGATGAGGAAGAACTAAATATAGGTAATGGTATTGAATAAGAAAGAAAATATGGAGTTAATTGTTTTCTATTTATAATTCTTATATAGTTTTTATATTTTTGTAGTAGAATAGGGTGTAAAAATATATTTAATAATAAAAATCAAGCACACAGTTGTCTGGCTGTGGGTTTGTCCTGTCTCCCCTTGGAACCTTCTAGGACCCCAAGAATATCTTGCTTCCCTGTGGAGGCCTTCAGGGGCCTCAGGAACAAGCAGCTCAGAACTTTCTCCCACAAATATCTTGTCAATTGCATCCATCTGGGGCACAGCCACCAGAGAAGAGTTATATGCTGCCCCCTGACAGCCATTGTCTAGCACACAACTTTCCTGCTTCCCTGGGGAGTCCTCCTGGCATCAGTATCATCCTTTGATAAAATGTGGAACTCCTTTTTGAATCACAAGTGATGCTTACTTTCATATGCTTCAGATGCAAAACCCTTTGTTCTTGAGAAATCACAGAAAGCGCTGGAATGTTTGAACAATTGTGCTGAAGAGGTAGACACTTGTGTACGTAGCAGAGCTTCTCTGGGCATTTCACTAAAACTTCCCAGTGAGCTTCAAACCTTGTGTGAAAAGGAACACTGTCAGCATGCGGAGATACCTGTAAGAACAGCTGAGGCAACAACCTCATTTCTTCTTGCAAGTTTTTTTTTTCCTGTAATACTGTGGAAGGTACACATCCTTGTTGACAGTTGTAGCATCTCCAGGGGCTAAGCTTCTCAGGGTTAGTGAATAATATGTATCAGACCCACTGCTACTGAATCTACATGGAACTGTTGATTGCTAAGTGAATGCCGTACAGAACAAGAGCAAAGAAATTTGCCTTGGTTTCTGCTGGTGTTAGTTTAAAGACAAGTTAATGTCTCTACTTTTTCTATAAGTCATTTTTACTGTCTCCTTGAAATACAGACAGAAGGGATGGGGACTAGGTCACCAAGATGTCATAACTGGTCCCTGGGATTGTGAAATTAGAATCAAATTCCCACATAATCAGTAATATTATGACAGGATTTTCCCAGGGTAATCAGCTGCATGATGTTAGCCCTATGATTTGAGAAAATATAGAGTCTAACTTATTGCCTGGAGTCAGAGTTTAAGAGGCCAGAGAGCATTAAAATGAGAATTATTTTATGCATATTGTGTCTGTAATAGAATTGGCTCTCACAAGATCTGATCAGCATTTCAAGAAGTACTCAGAGAAATGGTCTATCCTCTGACCACATGCAGATCAGCAGGAGCTTTTGGGAGAGAGCACAACTGCAGAAGTTCATCCCAATTACTCAATAAAAGGCCCATGTCTCTAACATTATTCATTCTTATCAGGGATATAGATTTCCTGACAGAAAATGGGCTTACATGTGTGTATCAATGACCAACATCTAGACTTTATCAGCAGCATCTTCTTTAAATATTTTCTGGTTCACTATGTATTCCCTTGATTCTACTTTTACAATCCCAGAAATTGCAACAATATCTAAAAACTTCTTACATTTGGTACAGTTTATATCACTGAGGTTAGAGATGATTGATCTTTACAGTACACATCCTTACTATATATCTTAATTGTGAAGTTGAATTGTGAAAGGACCTCATTTGCAGAATGTATTCTAAGGAAGGGAAGAGTCTGTCATTCCTGAATTTTCATATGTAATAAAATAATCTGTCTCCTTATTTACAGTTTTTCCGCCATTAATTCTGTCATGGATACCCAAAGTTATAAGGTTCTGAAGCCTATGAGCTACATTGATAGCTTTTCTTATATTAAAAATAGCCATGCAAGAAGTTCTAGTACTATCTCCAGTTATTGGGAATTTATGTAGACATCCCCTGTGCTATTTGGACTATTAGTCTCTCAACTGTCTCTAGATGGTGTGTAGTCATTCATTAATTCATTTCAAGTCATTTGGTTAACAATTTTCATAAGTAGTTTTGGATGACCAAATCTGTATTTTGATTACAGAATTAAAATTGGTTTTATTCAGAAATACCCATTGTACTTAAAACTTTTATTGCAGAATCCCAAAGCAACAATGGCTTTTCAAAGCAAATAAGTACAATATTCACTTGTGACCTTACATGGAATCTGAAAATATTTCATCCAAAGGAACTGATGCCCTGGGCTCCCCATTCAGGTGCTATGTAAGAGGAGCAAGGTCATAAAAGCCTGGACTTTGAGTCTGTGGTAATGACCCTGTGATGTTGGAGTAACTCCTAGACTGCAGTGAAGCTACCCATCATTAGCCTCCCACTGAGAGAGAATTTAATATAATGACAACTTGGTCACCAATGGAAGAAGAATCCCTTGGTCCTGACAAGGTTGGACCCCCAGTGTAGGGGAATGTCAGGGGTGTGGTGGGAAGGGAGTGGATGGGTAGGGGAACACCCTTACAGAAGAAAAGGATTGGGATGGGATAAGGGGTTTATGTCTGGGAAACAGGGAAAGGGAATAACATTTAAAATGTAAATAAAAATATATCCAATAAAAGAAAAAAATTACAACTGGCTCTGTGCTTGGGACTTCTGAAGTAGAATTTGTTTGATAGATTCCTATCAAGATTAGATCCAGGACTGCTTGCTGCCTATACTATTACAATGTACCAAATATTGGGAGTTTTGTGTAGTTTTAGAACAAATGAACCTCTTCTGTTTAGAATTTCTACATAAGAACTTCATCACTGAAACATAGTTTATCAAGAACTGGAAAATATGTTCATACCTATTTAACCCTTTCTATTCTTTGTCTAAGACAAAAGCCAGTTTCATTGAAATGATATCTTCTCAGGGAACAGTCTCTTGCTTGCTTTCTATCATATTCAGTTCTGCAAATCTAAATACTTCTTATTCTGAAGGATACCTTACATGCAGAATAAACCTTCACTGGTAGGAGTATAGTATCCTGCCCAGTATCCTGCACCATCTCCTTCCTTTTCCATGCCCTTACTTAAGTTCCAGAACATTAGCAGGTAAATGAGCTGTAAGGGACACCTCGTTTGGGGCAGTTGACCTAGGAAGTCTATGTCATTCATGCCACAGTAGATTTGAGCTTTAATCTCAGACTTATAGAGGATGGATCTCTATGGAACAATATGAAAATCCTGAGTGGATTGCAGCTGTAAATAGCGAATGTTTTTCTGCATGAGGAAAAGAGCATGAAATGATTTCTGTGTTTAAAGAAATAACAATGAAGGGAAAAAAAAAATCTTTGCTATCTAAACAGGAAAAGGAATAGGCATTTAAAAGTTACTTATTACATTTTTTCTAACAGATTTTTAATTATTTAGCACTCACTATGCACCTTACAGATCTTAAGTTTCTACAACTATTCAGTAACTGCTTCTTTGTTCAAATTTTATAAAATTATCTAGACTTTTTGCCATCTTTTAAATAATTAAATAAAAGACACAGCAAAGTGCAAATGTGCTACTGTGTCCGTTTTCATGAGTATTCATATTACAGGTGAAACTTCAGAATGTACCTGACTCCCCTGATGCCCCCCTCCCACTGTCAGTCATCCACATTTACCTTACTCTGACCTGATTCTTAATTACTTGAATTTTCTCTAACTTAAGCTTCATGTAAATTGGAGTATTTATTTCTACAATGTTTCTTCACCATTTTCTGTGATATTGATGAACTTTCTTTTTTAATTTTCTGTATTTCATTACTTCTTTGTTTCTTCTTCTTTTTCCTCCTCCTCCTTCTGTCCTACTTGTCTTTTGAGATGGACCTCCACTATATAGCCATAGCTGGACTGAAACTTTTTACTGAGACAAGTATAGTGTATAGGTTTTTATCTGTCCCACTGTAAGCTCTGGGTGGGCCATTCTATAAGCCCCAACCCAGGTTTCCTTAGGTCAATGAATGAAAGAACCAGAGAGAGAGAGGGAGAGAGAGAGAGAGAGAGAGAGAGAGAGAGAGAGAGAGAGAGAGAGAGAGAGAGAGAGAGCGGGCTCATTCTAAACCTGCCTTATGGCTCACTGGCTAGGCTCTTGTAAGCCTCCCTCAGCTAGCTTGCCCTTTCCTCTGCTCCTTCTAAGCACTCTAAATTTGCCCTTAACTTAGTGATGTTTCTAATCTTCAGCCTGGGGAAACGGGCCAATGGTCACTTGCCCCAAAATCTCATATGACATGTGATTCTCTCTCCTCTGAAGTATGGCGAATTACTTTCTTCTTTCTGTGTCTTTCACCTCACTGTGGAAACCTGAAATTCCCACATCTTCTTGCCAATTATTGGCGACTGGCATCTTTATTGATTGATCAAACACCAATTAACATCCAGGGACTTTAAGGTTTCCCATGGATTTCCAATCAAAGCATTAGTACTACCTCCTTCAGACAAAGATGGCCTTGAACTGAATGAGATTCACTTGTTTTTGAACTTCTTTTGAGACTAAGGACATGCACCACCATGTCTGGCCAAGAATTTATTTAATTTCTTCTTCTCCTTATTTGTGATCATGCTATTTTGTTTGAAGATTGTTCACCACAGAAATGGATCATTTTCTGATTTCAGTTTTGTTTCAACTTTAAATATGACATTTTACTGGGTTCTAGTTAGTTAATTCTTCAATATTATATATAGAGGTCAGATTTTTGGTTTGATTCCAAGAATTTTTCCGATATTTGTGATCTTTTGTATATATTAACAGTAGTGTGTTTTGTTAATAGTCTCACTGCTTTTATTGTGGATGAATTGCTTGATTTTCTGTGGCACAGTTTACATATTTATATCATCTCTCTCCATGTATATAAATTTCAATATCAAAATCTGGCTAACTGTAAACTGAAAGATCTTTCTTACTCTGAGCATAACTTGTCCTGTGTAATTAAAAATATGTGATTTTTTTTCCCTCAAAACGTTGCAGTTCCTAACAAGCTGCTCCTCTTTGCAAGACTCTAGCTTCATAGAACTAAGATGGTGGCTCAAAGTACCTTGCAGCTGGAGCCATGAAGAGTCAAATGCTTTGAACAGACCTGAGTCCAAACTTCGTGATAAGAATTAATGATTAGACACTTTTATCATAACAAATGAAAGGCACCTTAATTTGCTTTCCTAGTATCTATCTGTACAACATAAGTAGATCACATGGTGATTTTTTTTACCAGGTCATTTTTTTCTGTTAGCAATCCTTCTATTTTTCTGATTTGTCACCTCACCATGTTGACATTGTTCTGTAGATACTATACAGAAGAAAACTTAGCTCTGTGTGTGTGTGTGTTTGTGTTTGTGTGTTTGTGTGTCTGTGTGTGTTTATGAATGTTATATGTATAAGATTATGAACTGTCTGTGAGCCATAATTGAAACAAGGTAGTTTAGGATATATTGTATTTACCAGTACTGTCAGTGTTTGTGCAGTGGTCTCCATTTGCAGAATCTGAAAAGGCATGCAGACATTATGTCCCTGGTATACTACCAATACTGCTGCTGTATTTTCATCCTCGCAGATCTTTCTTTCCTGTCATCACAAAGCAAATGGTAGTGTATAATGGAAAAGATCATGGTCTTGAGGCCACTTGCAAAAATTTAACTGTAGATTGTCTAAGTGAACCGTAGATTTGCTTTCCAGTCCTAGGATCTGAGTTCAGGGAAATACTGGTTATAGAAAGGATGATGATTGAAGCTACTAAAGAAGGCACAAAGTACTAACTCAGAGGTTTCATCCATTGGAAAAATTGTGAACTGTGTCACCAAAAGGATAGTGCATGAAACATAATTTTATATCCTAAGATAAAAATGAAGGTGACATTAATAATTAATTTGAGCATTAAGAGAATGATGTATGACTTTGGGACAACTTTTCTGATGAATCATTTTGCATATGAGTACTTGATTATGTGATATTTGTCTTTCTTGTTGCTCTATCAAAATATCAAAGTTTATATATTTTTATAATGAAAAATTTTAAACCAAAGTTTTATATTCTGAAAGTCAAAATTTCTAGCTGTCATTGTTTTCAACTTGTTTGGAACTTATATTACTATATTACTTTTTTTAGCTCACATCATGAGTCGCAGTCACTATGTCCTTATAATTGTGTGCTCTAGTACTCATTTCATTTCTATTCTGGGAAAATTTCATTTTATCAAATTCAAAATGACCTCACAAATTTATATTTAACTATTCACTGCTTAACTACTTATTACTAATAGATTTAGAGAGAAGTGGGGTTGATTCATTCAGCTGTGAATGAGCTGGTAGCCCCAACATGATTCCATGCACAGCTTCAATCTAACACATAGCACCAGTTAAACAGAGTTGATCACAAACCCTAACCAACCATCCTGATTCTTAGAAAGGAAGTTGAATAGAAGAACATTTCAGGGACTGTTTGGATGGCAATGGAGATGGAAGATTTGAGAAATGAATAATTAGAGTTTAATGTATAGATGTAGTACATGAACTTGTCAAAGAATTAGTAAAAGTTTGGAAATTAAAAGCATACCTAAAAGTTAGCATTTGAATGGCCTGGACATTCTCATTACCACTTTCTTCTTCAGATATAGTTTCTTCAGTGTTATTCATGTTTAGAAAATTAGTACCCAGTATGCAAAGCTATAAAGAAGTGTAAATTAAGACATAATGTACAGTAAAATAATGTTATTTGTGCAAGGGTGGGGACAGGTGGCCCAGAGAATGTATGGCTACTGAATGTTCCTTTTATTTGTATCAAAATATTACATATAAAAGAGGAGAGAAATCAAAACTACATGAAGCAAGTTTTGATGCCAGAAAGAAATAAGTTGTCTTCAGATAGAGCTTTCCTACTGAGGGAAAGTTTCAAGACTGGGAGACATGGCAGAAGTAGCCCTTTAGCTATGCATAACTCTACCCATCCCCTGCTCATTTGCATGTGCCCAAAATACAGTATGTCACTCTGAGATCAATTTAATAGGTGGATCATACTCAGTACAGAGATCAGTCCAATCAAGACACAGTTTAGTCATGAGGGTCCAGGTTCAGTTTCTGGGGCTCCTTCTGCTCTGGACATCAGGTAAAAAATTGGGAATTTACTAACGAGGATGTTCACACCTGATCTTTCAGGGTAAGTTGGTTACAACAATATTAACTGTCAGGATTTATTTTCAATTGTACAATTCCAGGTGCCCAGTGTGATGTCCAGATGACCCAGTCTCCGTCTTATCTTGCTGCGTCTCCTGGAGAAAGTGTTTCCATCAGTTGCAAGGCAAGTAAGAGCATTAGCACATACTTAGCCTGGTATCAGGAGAAACCTGGGAAAGCAAATAAGCTTCTTATCTACTCTGGGTCAACTTTGCAATCTGGAACTCCATCGAGGTTCAGTGGCAGTGGATCTGGTACAGATTTCACTCTCACCATCAGAAGCCTGGAGCCTGAAGATTTTGCAGTCTATTACTGTCAACAGCATAATGAATACCCACACCACAGTGAAACAAGTCATAACAAAAACCCCCATGGGAAGCAGAAACCAAATGTTGGGCTGGCCAGTTTCTCAGTTCATGTCTCTGTCTTCTGTAAATTTCTCTGTTTTCAAGGTGTGTTGCTTTGAATGAAAATGGATTCCTCAGGCTCATATGTTTGAATGTGTGTCATGGGTTTTGGGAATGAAATTTTTCTCTGCGAGAGCAGTATCTTCTCCTAACTGCTGATTCATCCCTCCAGCTCTGCAGTGAGAATATAGGATTTGTGTAATGGACCTCTTCCAAAAATATGTATCATGTGCGTAATCGATTCTTTAGTGAGGTTTGATATCACAGAGACCTAGAGAGAATTAAAGGCTAGATATAAAAGGAAGAAAGTCAATGAGATGAATTTTAATGTTATTCTGCTATACTCCTAGATCAGTACCTAGCACAATCATCATCAGAGAGTCAGCTACTTACAGAAACAGATGCAGAGACCACAGCCAGACACTAGGCTGACCTCAAGGAATCCCATGGAAATGAGGATGAAGTTTTGTAGTATCTAGTAGGGTTGAATATACCATCCTTCATTTACTGAATTGAAACTTCATCTTGGTGGACTTTTCCTTTGATTGGTCTGAAGTGTTCTTCACCATCTCTTTTGATGACTTTTGATTGAAAGGCTATTTTATTGGATATTACAATGGTTATTCAAACATTTTTCTTGGGACATTTGCTTGGAAAAATAATCCCCAGCTCTTTGTTCTGAGGTAGTGCCTTTGTTGCTTAGGTGTTTCTTGTATGCAGCAAAATTATGGATCCTGTTTAATTATCTATATTAGCCTGTGACTTTTTTTTAACTGGGGAATGAAGTATGAGTGAATAATGTGAAGAGGGAATGAAGAGAGAATTGAGTGTGTGTGGAGAAGAGTGTAAGTGAAAGGAGAGTACATGTGTTGTGTATTCAGAGTTCAGAGCTCCACAGTCACCTATGTTTATCTTCCTGTGAAGCTCTAATGATAAATGGAATGGGCAAATCTGCCACGCAATGGCCAGAACGCATCAAGTTAAGCCTTAACTCAGTAATTCTGCTAGCTTTCTGTTCTACATATTGCACACAATGACTTTCTTAAGAATTGCTGTGTCCGTATATGGCTGACTACTTCACAGGCTGTGACCAGACATTTCAGAAGTCCTCCATTCATTAGGCTGTTATCTCAGTTCTTGTAAAACAAGCATGTGGCAAAATCTGAAACAGCTGAAAAACTGGCTTTTCTTAGTCACCCAGAAGAGCTCAGTAACTTTAAAACATGAATTTATCAGAACTATATTGGATCCCTCAGAGGGAATATGGTTTTCTATGGGGAGAGTCTCTCCATCTGTCTCTCTAATGCTAGTCACCAAAAGATACCAGATTCCTTTGCTAAAAATATGTCTAAACTCAGTAGCCTACAGTCCTGGAATATGACATTTACATCCTGGTTTCAGGAATGGCATAGAGACTTGTACACAATCATAGTGTAATCCCATCACACGCTAGGCTATCATTGAATAGTTCAGCCTGCCAAACTAAAACAGGTAAGACAATTCTCTCCTGAGTTATAGCAGTTTACGAGATCAGAAGCATGCTTATGTTGATCTGGGACCAAGTCCACATAAGACTTTCAATGTCTTTAATAGGGTTATTTGTGTCCCTGCGGTCTAACTTCTTGAGTTCTTTGTATATTTTGGATATAAACCCTCTCTCTGTTGAAGGATTGGTAAAGATCTTTTCCCAATCTGTTAGTTGCCGTTTTGTCCTAACAACAGTGTCCTTTGCCTTACAGAAGCTTTGCAGTTTTATGAGATCCCATTTGTCAATTCTTGATCTTAGAGCATAAGCCACTGGTGTTTTGTTCAGGAAATTTTCTCCAGTGCCCATGTGTTAGAGATGCTTCCCTAGTTTTTCTTCTATTAAATTGAGTGTATCTGGTTTGATGTGGAGGTCCTTGATCCACTTGGAATTAAGCTTTTTACAGGGTGATAAGCATGGATCAATCTGCATTCTTCTACATGTTGACCTCCAGTTGAACCAGCACCATTTGCTGAAAATGCTATCTTTTTTCCATTAGATGGTTTTGACTCCTTTGTCAAAAATCAAATGACCATAGGCGTGTGGGTTCGTTTCTGGATCTTCAATTCTATTCCACTGGTCTACCTGTCTGTCTCTGTACCAATACCATGTAGTTCAGAGCTAAACAAAGAAATTCACAGCTGAGGACTGCCGAATGGCTGAGAAACACCTAAAGAAATGTTCAACATCTTTAGTCATAAGGCAAATGAAAATCAAAACAACCCTGAGATTTCACCTCACAACAATGAGAATGGCTAAGTTCAAAAATATATTTTTGAATTAATTAAAATTATCCAGATAAACTATTTTTTAGGTAATAAACCAATTAATTGCACTTAGGACACACTGGCTTCCCCATTCAGACGTGGAAAAGAATAACTTAAATATTTAGTATGTCCTTTAACTACTGTATGGAATATCACTGGAAATTATATTCTTTCTTAGGTTTTCTTTTTAAGAATTAAATATTGTGTCAAATAGTACTACCTTCCTTATGAATTTACAAAATAATCTCAAAATGGTCTTTACTAGTGCAGTATCTTTATCTCTGAAAAGAACTATGTATGTTGTTATATGGCCTGAGATATCTGAGACACAGTCAGTACTAAGCTACTAAGAGAAATAATCCTGAATCTGTACCTAGATCTGCTTATCTTTTGCAAATTGGCAGGTTTCCAAAGCAGAAGAGATTGTCCCAAGGACTAACTATTCTGTCATTTAGTGTACAATAGTTAGGCCAAGTGGGACAAAGCAAAGTCATGAGCGCTCCTTCTCACCCCCCAAGGACTACAATAAGAATTTAAATGTGTGTAAGGCAAAGGACAATGTGGTTAGGACAAAACGGCAACCAACAGATTTGGAAAAGATCTTTACCAATCCTACAACAGATAGAGGGCTTATATCCAAAATATACAAAGAACTCAAGAAGTTAGACCGCAGGGAGACAAATAACTCTATTAAAAATGGGGTTCAGAACTAAACAAAAAATTCACAGCTGAGGAATGCCGAATGGCTGAGAAACACCTAAAGAAATGTTCAACATCTTTAGTCATAAGGGAAATGCATATAAAAAAGCAACCCTGAGATTTCATGTCATACCAGTGAGAATGGATAAGATCAAAAACTCAGGTGACAACAAATGCTGGCAAGGATGTGGAGAAAGAGAAACACTCCTCCATTCTTGGTGGGATTGCAGACTGGTACAACCATTCTGGAAATCAGTCTGGAGATTCCTCAGAAAATTGGACATTGAACTACCTGAGGATCCAGCTATACCTCTCTTGGGCATATACCCAAAAGATGCCCCAACATAAAAGACACGTGCTCCACTATGTTCATAGCAGCCTTATTTATAATAGCCAGAAGCTGGAAATTACCCAGATGCCCTTCAACAGAGGAATGGATACAGAAAATGTGGTACATCTACACAATGGAATATTACTCAGCTATCAAAAACAATGCCTTAATGAAATTCATAGGCAAATGGTTGGAATTGGAAAATATCATCCTGAGTGAGGTAACCCAATCACAGAAAAACACACATGGTATGCACTCATTGATAAGTGGCTATTAGCCCAAATGCTTGAATTACCCTAGATGCATAGAACACATGAAACTCAAGACAGATGATCAAATGTAATGCTTCCTCCTTCTTTAAAAGAACAAAGAATACCCTTGGCAGGGAAGAGAGAGGCAAAAGATTAAAACAGACACAGAAGGAACACCCATTCAGAGCCTGCCCCATGTGGCCCATGCATATACAACCACCCAATTAGACAAGATGAATGAAGCAAACAAATGCAGGCCAACAGGAGCCGTATGTAGATCTCTCCCGAGAGACACAGCCAGAATACAGCAAACACAGAGGCGTATGCCAGCAGCAAACCACTGAATTGAGAATAGGACCCCCGTTGAAGGAATCAGAGAAAGAGCTGGAAGAGCTTGAAGGGGCTCAAGACCCCATATGAAAAACAATGCGAAGCAACCATAGCTTCCAGGGACTAAGCCACTACCTAAAGAGTATACATGGACTGACCCTGTACTCTGACCTCATAGGTAGCAATGAATATCCTAGTAAGAGCACCAGTGGAAGGGGAAGCCCTGGATCCTGCTAAGACTGAACCCCCAGTGAGCGTGATTGTTGGGGGGGGTAGTAATGGGGGGAGGGTGGGGAGGAACACCCATAAAAAGAGGGTGGGGAGGATTAGGGGATGTTTGTCGGAAACTAGGAAGGAATAACACTCGAAATGTAAATAAAAATACTCAAGTTAATAATAAAAAAAAAAAGAATCAGGAGAACATGTGTGGTTTTTTCCCTGAAAATTTCAGAAAGACAAACTATGACCAAAACAAGTATTATGGTAACATAAATAGAATTGTTAACAGGGAAGTAACATTATAAGGGATAAGCATGTTGTATTTGTATATTTATGAATACACACACATGAATAATTAAAGAAAAAGAAGCCAATTGACTTTGAGACAGCAAGTGTTAAGTACAGGGGAGACGTTTGATAGCAGAGAGGGAAAGGGAAGAAATAATGTAATTATATTTTTATTTCAGAAAATAAAAACAGAAATGCACATGTAAAAAAAAAAAGAATTTAAATGTGACTCTGTGACCAGTGATGTATGGTACACTGGGGGAAGTCCTTGTTTCTGTGCTTAATTTTGTTGACGTTTAGTTTATATTTCATCCCAGAACCAGATTAAACATTCAGCGTATCCAGTCCTATCCTCTTTGTCTGCATCTCTGGGACACAGTCACCATCACTTCCTAGGCAAATCAGAATATTAGCAATTATTGGACTGGATTCAGCACAAACTAGGTTACATGGTTAAACTCCTGACCTGCTATCATCCAAATCATAGTTGGGAGATTGAGTCACGGATGCAGATGTTAAGGTTGTCTATTGAATCAGGATAATGCCTCCAGTTACTATTCACGAGCTAAGAGTGAAAATATGGTTTGTAATAATCAGCAAAGATGCATATTACATAGTAGTGTTTTCTCTTATTGTATTCAAATTTGTCTTCAATAATCACCCATAATGATGAGGAATTGTGGGAAACAGTAGCAAATGGCAGAAAAATTGGCCAATATGGATATCAACAGCTGTATACTTCTTCATTTTGTATTCTTGTAAGCACAGTGAGGGCTACTAAATCATACTTTTCAAGTTATTAAAGAAATCCTGATCAATTTTCCCTTAATTTGAAGAAATGACTATTCTAATCACAGAAGCACTTTATAAGAAAAAAAATAGTGTTTTTTTAATCCATAACAGTTTTTTCAGTAAATAAAAGGTTCAACATTCCCTTCCCTATTGTATATTTCCTGACAGAAGAATAGCCTCTTACATTCCTCCACAATATTTTTGAAATATAATATAAAAATTAGAGCTTATATATTAGAATTTTTAAAATAATCTCTATAACACGCTCTATAAATTAAAGCATTAAAATGAAATGCATTCTCTGGAGACATATGTGTGGTTTGACCTTGGGCATCTAGGGACCCTGGGAATCTGTTGAATGCTGAGATGAGTAAGCCTTGAACCTGTGCCCAACAATAAAATAACTGGTCCCCTTTGATTTGCATGCATTCACTGCACAGCTTTAGGGACTTCTTCATATACCAGTCACACCCTGTGCAGTTGCCATTGCAGTCAGATCTTAACATGGACATGAGGGTCCCTGTTCAGTTCCTTGGGATTCTGCTGCTCTGGCTTCTTGGTAAAATAAATAAATTTAAATAAATAAATAAAATCTAAAATGAGAATTTCACTGTTACACTATGATTAGTGTTTACTGGCATTTGGGGAATATTCTTTCTTATCATGATTAACTGTGTGGATATTTACTATGTCTCTATTCTATTCCTAGGTGCCCGATGCGACATCCAGATGACCCAGTCTCCCTCCTCCCTGTCTGCATCTCTGGGAGACAGAGTCAGCATCAGTTGCAGGGCAAGTGAGAATATTAACAATTATTTGTCCTGGTATCAGAAGAAAGTAGATGGAAGTGTTAAACTGATTTACCACACATCAAGTCTACAATTTGGGGCCCCATCAAGATTCAGTGGCAGTAGGTCTGGGAAAGATTATTCTCAGGATCAGAGGCCTGGAGTCTGAAGATATTACAACTTACTATTGTCAGCAAGGTTATAACTCACCCACAATGATACAAGTCATAACATAAACCCCTATAGAAGCAGAGTGAAAGGTTAAACTGACCCAGCTACTGCTTCTCATGAGTCTGAAACTGTTTTTCAGATATCTTTGGAGTTTTTCAAAGCTCATAGATAGTCATTTGTTTTTTTTTTTAAAAAAGGGTAAGAGGTCTTCTCTGTCTTCTATCTTCCTTCCTCTTTATTTCCAGAAATACACAGTACCAGTATCTTTTCTGTCTTAATGGAGGACACAGTCATTCCCTGTGAGAAGTCTGAGTTGTAGCACTAGTTGGGATGCATGCAGAACAGGGAAAGATACTGTGTGGACATCTTTGCATTGTATTTATTAAATATAGAAAATTAACTTCTAAGTACCAGTATTTAAAAGTAGAAAAAGATTATTGATGGAATTTGTAGTTATAAATGATTTGTCGTCTTCAAATAATGCTACAGCACATGTTTCAGAGAAAATAAAGCCTGCCTAACCACGATTCCCTTTGTTTCTTGTAATTCTAGCAGTATTTATTGATGCTTTGAGCTTTCGGCAGCACTTCCCATAGAATTCTTCTGGATCCTATGTGCATTACTCTGCTTAAAGGTAGTAAACAATATTGAAACATCTTCATGTGACTTTTTTGGTTCAGTTTCTGGGTTCACTCAAGAGTCAGGATAGTTGATGCTGTTTGTTTCCTATGGAATTCTTATTACTTATTACCTTTAACACTTTCTCCAACACTTTCATAAGAAAACATAAGCTTCATTCAATGTTTGGATGTGATCCCTGCATCTGTTTCAGTCTTCTGCTGAATGAAGCCTCTCAGAAGACAATTATGCTAAGATCATATCTTCAAGGATAACAGAATATCATTAATAGTGAAAATAAGGTACTTTGTCACTGTGATTTGCTTCCTTAGTGATTCAATATGAGTAGCTATTGATTCCGTAGAAACCATTTTTAAGGCACTGTAGAGATGACTACATAGCATTCTTACTTGTCATGAGGTTATATTATGCAATGTTGAAATGGCACTCGACTTGTGAAATACATTCAGTTAGCACATGGTATATCATGGAAGATGAACACAACGAAGGTAAAGTGTAGGATAACTGGAGGAAGAAGAGGTAAAAGAAAAGATATTAAAATAAAGTTTATTTTGTTCTTTTTTTAAATTAGATATTTTTATTGACATTTCAAATGTTATCCCCTTTCCTGGTTTCCCATACATAAGTCCCTTGTCCCATCCCCCTTCCCCTTCTTCTATGAGGGTGTTCCCCCAACCATACACCTACCCCTTTTTTCCATGACATTCCCTAACCCTGGGTTCGAGGGATTGAGCCTTGGTAGAACCAAGGTCTTCTCCCCTCCTGGGTCCTCAACAAGGCCAAACTCAGCTACATATGCAGTTGAAGCTATGGGTCTGTTCATGTTTATTTTTTGGATGGTGGTTTAATGCCTAGGAGCTCTGGTTGGTTGGTATTGTTGTTCTTATGAAGTTGCAAACCCCTTCAGCTCCTTCAATCATTTCTCTGACTCCTAAAATGGTGACCCTGTTCTAAGTTCTATCATTGACTGCCAGTATCAGCCTCTGTATATGCCATGCTCGGGCTGAGCCTCTCAGGTGACAACTATATCAGGATCCTGTCAGTATGTACTTCTTGGCATCAGCAATAATGTCTGGGTTTGGTGACTATATGTGCATGGGCTGGATCCTCAAGTGAGGCAGTATTTGGATGGCCTTTCCTTCAGTCTCTGCTCCAAAACTTTGTCTCCGCATTTCCTCCTATGAATATTTTTGTTCCCTCTTTTAAGAAAGACGAAGCATCTGCATTTTGTCATCCTTCTTCTTGAGCTTCATGTGGTCCGTGGATTGTGTCTTGCATAATTCAAGCTTTTGTGCTAATATTCACTTATCAGTGAGTGTATGTTATGTGTGTTTTTTTGTGATTGGGTTACCTCACTCAGGATGATATTTCCTAGTTCCATCCATTTGCCTATGAATTTCATGACATATTTATTTTTCAAAGCTGAGTAGTTCTTTATTGTGTAAATATACTACCTTTTCTCTATCCATTCCTCTGTTAAGGAACATCTAGGTTCTATTCAGCTTCTGGCTTTCATAAATAAGGCTGACATGAACATAGTGTAGCATGTGTCCTTGTTATATCTTGGAACATCGTTTGCGTATATGTCCAGGAGTGGTATGGCTGGGTCCTCAGGTAATACTATGTTCAATTTTCTGAGGAACCTTCAGAATGATTTCCAGAATGGTTGTACAAGCTTGCAATCCCACCAACAATGGAGGACTATTCCTCTTTCTCCACATCTTGCCAGCATCTGTTGTTACCTGAGGTTTTTACCTTAGCCATTCTGAATGGTGTGAGGTAAAATCTCAGGTTTGTTTTGATTTACATTTCCCTGATGAATAGGGATGTTGAACATTTCTTCAGTTGCTTCACAGCCATTTGATACTCCTCAGTTGAGATTCTTTGTTTAGCTCTATATCCCATTTTTAATAAGGTTATTTGGTTCTCTGAAGTCTAACTTCTTGAGTTCTTTGCATCTATTGGCTATTAGCCCTCTATCAAATGTAGTATTGGTAAAGATCTTTTCCTAATCTGTGGGTTGTTGTTTTCTCCTAATGACAGTGTCCTTTGCTTTAAAGAATCTTTGCAATTTTATGAAATTCCAATCGTCAACTTTTTTTTTTAATCTTTCAGCATAAGCCATTGGTGCTCTATGCAGGAAATTTTCCCCAGTGCCCATGTGTTAAGGCTCTTTCCCACCTTTTCTTCCATTAGTGTGAGTGTAACTCGTTTAATGTGGAGGTCCTTCATCCAGTTGAACTTGAGCTTTGTACAGGATGATAAGAATGGATTGATTTGCATTCTTTTTGCATGCTGACTGCCAATTGAACCAGCTCCACTTGCTGGCTTTTATGCACTGGACAGTTGTAGCTTCTTTGTCAAAGATCAAGTGACCATAGTTTTGTGGCTCCATTTCTGGGTCTCCACTTCTATTCCACTGATTTAACTCTCTATCTCTGCATCAATAACATACAGTTTTTTTTAAATCACTATTGCTGCATATTACTTTTAGGAAATTTAGATATGAGGCTTGAATTCCTGATCTTTCCAAGACTTTCAAAAAGGTGTATTGAATTTTGTCAAATGCTTCCTCAGCATCTAATGAGATGATCATGTGGTTTTCCTTTCTTTGAGTTTGTTTACCTAGTGGATTATTTTGATGAATTTTCTTTTTTTTTCTTTTTACTTTTTTTTATTAACGTAAGTATTTCTTATTTACATTTAAGTGTTATTCCCTTTCCGGTTTCTGGGCCAACAACCCCCCCTCCCCTCCCCTTCTTTATGGGTGTTCATCTCCCCATCCTCCCCCATTGCTACCCTTCCCCCAATAATCACATTCACTGGGAGTTCAGTCTTAGCAGGACCAAGGGCTTCCCCTTCCACTGGTGATCTTACTAGGATATTCATTGCTACCTATGAGGTCAGAGTCCAGGGTCAGTCCATGTATAGTCTTTAGGTAGTGGCTTAGTCCCTGGAATCTCGGGTTGCTTGGCATTGTTGTTCATATGGTGTCTCGAGCCCCTTCAAGCTCTTCCAGTTCTTTCTCTGATTCCTTCAACAGGGGTCCTATTCTCAGTTCAGTGGTTTGCTGCTGGCATTCGCCTCTGTGTTTGCTGTATTCTGGCTGTGTCTCGCAAGAGAAATCTACATCCGGCTCCTGTCAGCCTGCACTTCTTTGCTTCATCCATCTTGTCTAATTGGGTGGCTGTATATGTATGGGCCACATGTGGGGCAGGCTCTGAATGGGTGTTCCTTCTGTGTCTGTTTTAATCTTTGCCTCTCTTTTCCCTTCCAAGTGTATTCTTGTTCCCCTTTTAAAGAAGGAGTGAAGCATTCACATTTTGATCATCTGTCTTGAGTTTCATGTGTTCTATGCATCAAGGGTAATTCAAGCATTTAGGCTAATAGGCACTTATCAATGAGTGCATACCATGTGTGTTTTTCTGTGATTGGGTTACCTCACTCAGGATGATATTTTCCAGTTCCAACCATTTGCCTATGAATATCATAAAGGCATTGTTTTTGATAGCTGAGTAATATTCCATTGTGTAGATGTACCACATTTTCTGTATCCATTCCTCTATTGAAGGGCATCTGGGTTCTTTCCAGCTTCTGGCTATTATAAATAAGGCTGCTATGAACATGGTGGAGCACGTGTCTTTTTTATATGTTGGGGCATCTTTTGGGTATATGCCCAAGAGAGGGATAGCTGGATCCTCAGGCAGTTCAATGTCCAATTTTCTGAGGAACCTCCAGACTGATTTCCAGAATGGTTGTACCATTCTGCAATCCCACCAACAATGGAGGAGTGTTCCTCTTTCTCCACAACCTCGCCAGCATTTGCTGTCCCCTGAGTTTTTGATCTTATCCATTCTCACTGGTGTGAGGTGAAATCTCAGGGTTGCTTTGATATGCATTTCCCTTATGACTAAAGACGTTGAACATTTCTTTAGGTGTTTCTCAGCCATTCGGCATTCCTCAGCTGTGAGTTCTTTGTTTAGCTCTGAACCCCATTGTTTAATAGAGTTATTTATCTCCCTGTGGTCTAACTTCATGAGTTCTTTGTATATTTCGGATGTAATCCCTCTATCTTTTGTAGGATTGGTAAAGATCTTTTCCCAATCTGTTGCTTGCCGTTTTGTCCTAACCACAGTGTCCTTTGCCTTACAGAAGCTTTGCAGTTTTATGAGATCCCATTTGTCGATTCTTGATCTTAGAGCATAAGCCATTGGTGTTTTGTTCAGGAAATTCTTTCCAGTGCCCATGTGTTCAAGATGCTGCCCTAGTTTTTCTTCCATTAGTTTTAGTGTGTCTGGTTTGATGTGGAGGTCCTTGATCCACTTGGACTTAAGCTTTGTACAGGGTGATAAGCATGGATCGATCTGCATTCTTCTACATGCTAACCTCCAGTTGAACCAGCACCATTTGCTGAAAATGCTATCTTTTTTCCATTGGATGGTTTTGGCTCCTTTGTCAAAAATCAAGTGCCCATAGGTGTGTGGGTTCATTTCTGGGTCTTCAATTCTGTTCCATTGGTCTATCTGTCTGTCTCTGTACCAATATCATGCAGTTTTTATCACTATTGCTCTGTAATACTGCTTGAGTTCAGGGATATTGATTGCCCCTGAAGTCCTTTTATTGTTGAGGATACTTTTAGCTATCCTGGGTTTTTTGTTATTACAGATAAATTTGCAAACTGTTCTGTCTAACTCTTTGAAGAATTGGATTGGTATTTTAATGGGGATTGCATTGAATCTGTAGATGGCTTTTGGTAAAATGGCCATTTTTACTATATTAATCCTGCCAATCCATGAGCATGGGAGATCTTTCCATCTTCTGAGGTCTTCTTCAATTTCTTTCTTCAGTGTCTTGAAGTTCTTATTTTACAGATCTTTTACTTGCTTGGTTAAAGTCACACTGAGGTACTTTATATTATTTCGGTCTATTATGACAGGTGTCATTTCCCTAATTTCTTTCTCAGCCTGTTTATCCTTTGAGTAGAGGAAGGCTACTGATTTGTTTTACTTAATTTTATACCCAGCCACTTTGCTGAAGGTGTTTATCAGGTTTAGTAGTTCTCTGGTGGAACTTTTAGGATCACTTAAATATACTATCATATCATCTGCAAATAGTGATATTTTGACTTCTTCCTTTCTAATCTGTATCCCCTTGATCTTTTGTTGTCTGATTGCTCTGGCTAGAACTTCAAGAACTATATTGAATAAGTAGGGAGAGAGTGGGCAGCCTTGTCTAGTCCCAAGATTTTAGTGGGATTGCTTCAAGTTTCTCTCCATTTAGTTTAATGTTAGCAACTGGTTTGCAGCATATAGCTTTTAATATGTTTAGGTATGGGCCTTGAATTCCTATTGTTTCCAGGTCTTTTATCATGAAGGGGTGTTGAATTTTGTCAAATGCTTTCTCAGCATCTAATGAAATGATCATGTGGTTTTGTTCTTTCAGTTTGTTTATATAATGGATCACACTGATGGTTTTCCATATATTAAACCATCCCTGCATGCCTGGGATGAAGCCTACTTGATCATCGTGGATGATTGTTTTGATGTGCTCTTGGATTCAGTTTGCCAGAATTTTATTGAGCATTTTTGCGTCGATATTCATAAGGGAAATTGGTCTGAAGTTCTCTGTCTTTGTTGGGTCTTTGTGTGGTTTAGGTATAAGAGTAATTGTAGCTTCATAGAAGGAATTCTGTAGTGCTCCATCTGTTTCAATTTTGTGGAATAGTTTGGATAATATTGGTATGAGGTCTTCTATGAAGGTCTGATAGAATTCTGCACTAAACCCATCTGGACCTGGGCTCCTTTTGGTTGGGAGACCTTTAATGACTGCTTCTATTTCCTTAGGAGTTATGGGGTTGTTTAACTGGTTTATCTCTTCCTGATTTAACTTCGGTACCTGGTATCTGTCTAGAAAATTTTCCATTTCCTGCAGATTTTCAAGTTTTGTTGAATATAGGCTTTTACAGTAAGATCTGATGATTTTTTGCATTTCCTCAGAATCTGTAGTTATGTCTCCCTTTTCATTTCTGATTTTGTTAATTTGGACACACTCTATGTGTCCTCTCATAAGTCTGGCTAAGGGTTTATCTATCTTGTTGATTTTCTCAAAGAACCAACTTTTGGTTCTGTTGTTTCTTCCTATGGTCCTTTTTGTTTCTACTTTGTTGATTTCAGCTCTGAGTTTGATTATTTCCTGCCTTCTACTCCTTCTGGGTGTATTTGCTTCTTTTTGTTCTAGAGCTTTTAGGTGTGCTGTTAAGCTGGTGACATATGCTCTTTCCTGTTTCTTTCTGCAGGCACTCAGCGCTATGAATTTTCCTCTTAGCACAGCTTTCCTTGTGTCCCATAAGTTTGGGTATGTTGTACCTTCATTTTCATTAAATTCTAAAAAGTCTTTAATTTCTTTATTTCTTCCTTGACAAGGTTATCATTGAGTAGAGCATTGTTCAACTTCCACGTATATGTGGGTATTCTTCCCTTATTGTTATTGAAGACCAGCTTTAGGCTGTGGTCGTCTGATAGCACACGTGGGATTATTTCTATCTTTCTGTACCAGTTGAGGCCCGTTTTTTGACCAATCATGGTCAATTTTGGAGAAAGTACCATGAGGAGCTGCGAAGAATATATATCCTTTTGCTTTAGGATAGAATGTTCTATAAATATCTGTTAAGTCCATTTGGTTCATGACTTCTCTTAGTCTGTCTACATCTCTGTTTAATTTCTGTTTCCATGATCTGTCCATTGATGAGAGTGGGGTGTTGAAATCTCCCACTATTATTGTGTGAGGTGCAATGTGTGTTTTGAGCTTTAGTAAGGTTTCTTTTACGTATGTAGGTGCCCTTGTATATGGGGCATAGATATTTAAGAATCAGAGTTCATCTTGATGGATTTTTCCTTTCATGAATATGAAGTGTCCTTCCTTATCTTTTTTGATGACTTTGAGTTGAAAATTGATTTCATTTGATATCAGAATGGCTACTCCACCTTGCTTTTTCCGACCATTTGCTTGGAAAGTTGTTTTCCAGCCTTTCACTCTGAGCTAGTGTCTGTCTTTGTCTCTGAGGTGTGTTTACTGTAGGCAGCAGAATGCGGGTCCTAATTGTGAATCCAGTTTGTTAATCTATGTCTTTTTATTATGGATTTGAGACCATTTATGTTGAGAGATATTAAGGAATAGTGATTATTGCTTCCTGTTATATTCATATATGGATGTGAGGTTATGTTTGTGTGCTTTTCTTCTCTTTGTTTTGTTGCCAAGATGATTAGTTTCTTGCTTTTTCTAGGGTATAGCTTGCCTCCTTTATGTTGGGCTTTACCATTTATTATCCTTTGTAGGGCTGGATTTGTAGAAAGATATTGTGTAAATTTGGTTTTGTCATGGAATATCTTGGTTTCTCCATCTATGTTAATTGAGAGTTTTACAGGATACAGTAACCTGGGCTGGCATTTGTATTCTTTTAGGGTCTGTATGACATCTGTCCAGGATCTTCTGGCTTTCATAATCTCTGGCGAAAAGTCTGGTGTGATTCTGATAGGTCTGCCTTTATATGTTACTTGACCTTTTTCCCTTACTGCTTTTAATACTCTTTCTTTATTTTGTACATTTGGTATTTTGGCTATTATGTGACGAGAGATGTTTCTTTTTTGGTCCAATCTATTTGCAGTTCTTTCGGCTTCTTTTATGCTAGTGGGTATCTCTTTATTTAGGTTAGGGAAGTTTTCTTCTATGTTTTTTTAAATATTTATTTATTTATTTTAAGTATATGAGTACACTCTGGCTGTCTTCAGACACACCAGAAGAGGGCATCAGATCTCATTACAGATGGTCGTAAGCCACCATGTGGTTGCTGGGAATTGAACTCAGGACCTCTGGAAGAGGAGTCAGTGCTCTTAACTGCTGAGCCATCTCTCCAGCCCTTCTTCTATGATTTTGTTGAAGATATTTACTGATCCTTTGAGCTGGGAGTCTTCACTCTCTTCTATACCTATTATCCTTAGGTTTGATCTTCTCATTGAGTCCTGGATTTCCTGTATGTTTTGACCAGTAGCTTTTTCTGCTTTACATTATCTTTGACAGTTGAGTCAATGATTTCTATGGAATCTTCTGCTCCTGAGATTCTCTCTTCTATCTCTTGTATTCTGTTGGTGATGCTTGTATCTACGGTTCCTTGTCTCTTCCTTTGGTTTTCTATATCCAGGGTTGTTTCCATGTGTTCTTTCGTGATTGCGTCTATTTCCATTTTTAATTCCTTCAACTGTTTGATTGTTTTTTTTTTTTTTGTTTGTTTTGGTTTTTTTTTTTATTTTTCCTGGAATTCTTTCAGGGAGCTTTGTGATTCCTCTCTGTAGGCTTCTACTTTTTTTTATTTATGTTTTCCTGCATTTCTCTAAGTTAGTTCTTCATGTTTTTCTTGAAGTCCTCCAGCATCATGATCAAATATGATTTTGAATCTAGATCTTGCTTTCCTTGTGTGTTTGGATATTCCGTGTTTGCTTTGGTGGGGGATTTGGGCTCCGATGATGCCATGTAATCTTGGTTTCTGTTGCTTGGCTTCCTGCCCTTGCCTCTTGCCATCAGATTATCTCTAGTGTTACTTTGTTCTTCTATTTCTGACAGTGGCTAGACTGTCCTATAAGCCTGTGTGTCAGGAGTGCTGTAGACCTGTTTTCCTGTTTTCTTTCAGCCAGTTATGGGGACTGAGCGTTCTGCTTTCGGGCGTGTAGTTTTTCCTATCTACAGGTCTTCAGCTGTTCCTGTGGGCCTGTGCCCTGAGTTCACCAGTCAGGTCTCTTGGAGCAGAAATGTTGGTCTTACCTGTGGTCCAGAGGCTCAAGTGTGCTCTTGGGGTGTTTCTTATGAGCTGTCTGAGGGGGTAGCAACCAAGAGGACCTGTGTTGCACTTTCCGGGAGCCCCTGTGCACCAGAGTCCCAGATGGCGTTTGGTGTTTTCCTCTGGAGTCAGAGATGTGGGCAGAGTGTAGTCTCTTCTGGTTTCCCAGGCGTTTCTGCCTCTCTGAAGGTTTAGCTCTCCCTTCCATGGGATTTGGTTGCAGAGAACTGTTTATTCTGTCTGTACCTTCAGGTTCCGGGGGTGTCTCAGACGCAGGGGACCTGCTTCTCCTGTGCCCTTATCTATTGGAACCCAGAGGTCGTATACAGTTTCCTCTTGGGCCAGGGATGTGGGCAGGGGTGGGCAGTGTTGGTGGTCTCTTCAGCTCTGTTTTCTCAGGAGTGCCCACCTTTCCGGGCTGTGAGCTCTCTCTCCAATGGGGTTTGGGAGCTGTGACCTGGAGGCAGGGAGCGCAAGATTGGCACTCCCGCTAAAAACCCGAAGTGTCTGGTCCTAGAGGAATTTTGCCTCTGTGTGTCCCAAGGCCACCAGTCAGGTCGCTTGGAGCAGAAAAGTTGGTCTTACCTGTGGTCCCGAGGCTCAAGTTTGCTCATGGGGTGTTACTTATGAGCTCTCGCGCAGGGGTAGCAATGAGGAGGACCTGTTCCACCTTTTCCGGGAGCCCCTGTGCACCAGAGTCCAAGATGGCGTTTGGTGTTTTCCTCTGGTGTCAGAGATGTGGGCAGATTGTCGTCTCTTCTGGTTTCCCAGGTGTGTCTGCCTCTCTGAAGGTTTAGCTCTCCCTCCCACTGGATATCGGTGCAGAGAACTGTTTATCCAGTCGGTCCCTTCAGGTTCCGGCAGTGTCCAAATCGATCCATTCTTATTGCCATGTACAAAGCTCAAGTCCAAGTGGATCAAGGACCTCCACATAAAACCAGATACACTCAAACAAATAGAGAAAAAAGATGGGAAGAGCCTCAAACATATGGGCACTGAGGAAAATTTCTTGAACAGAACAAAAATGGCTTATGCTCGGAGATCAAAAATCAATAACCTCATAAAACTGCAAAGCTTCTGTTAGGCAAAGGACACTGTCATTAACACAAAATGCCAAACAAGAGATTAGACAAAGATCTTTACCAATTCTACATCTAATAGAGGGGTAATATTCAATATATACAGAGAACTCAAGAAATTAGAGTTCAGAGAGTCAAATAACCCTATTAAAATTGGTTTACTGAGCTAAACAAAGAATTCTCAACCGAGGAATATTGAATGGCTGAGAAGTACCTAAAGAAATGTTCAACATACTTATTCATCAGGGAAATACAAATCAAAACAATCCTGACATTTCACCACACCAGTCAGAATGGCTAGGATAAAAAGCTCAGGTGATAGCAGGTACTGGCAAGGATGTGGAAAAAGAGGAATACTCCGCCATTGTTGGTGGAATTGCAAGCTGGTAAAAACAATCTGAAAATCAGTCTGGAGGTTCCTCAGAAAATTGGACATTGTACTACCCAAGGACCAAGCTATACCACTCCTGGGCATATACCCAAATGATGCTCAGACATATAACAAGGATACATGCTACAATACATTCATAGTATTCTTAATTATAATAGCCTGAAGCTGGAAAGAACCCAGATGTCCTTCAACAGAAGAATGGATACAGAAAGTGTGGTACATGTACACAACAGAGTACTACTCTGCTATCAACACCAATGACTTCATGAAATTCATAGGGAAATGGATGGCACTAGCAAATATCATCTGAGTGAGGGAACCCAGTTACAAAAGAAGGCACATGGTATGCATTCACTGATAAGTAGATATTAGTGGAAAAGCTCGAATTACCGAAGGTACAATCCACAGACCACATGAAACTCAAGAAGATGGATGACCAAAGTTTAGATGCTTCAGTCCTTCTTAAAAGGGGGAGCAAAAGTATTCATACGAGGATATATGGAGACAAAGTTTGCAGCGAAGACTGAAGGGATGGCCATTCAGAGCCTGCCCCACCTGGGGATCCAGCCTTTATACATACAGGCTAAAATCACAGACAGTATTGCTGATTCCAAGAAGTACATGCTGACAGGAGCCTGATATGTATGTCTCCTGAGAGGCTCTACCAGAGTATGACAAATACAGAAGTGAAAGGTAGCAGCCAACCATTGAACTGAGAATGAGATCCCCACTGAAGGAGGTAGAGAAAAAATTGAAGGAGCTAAAGGGGCTTGCAACCCCATATGAACAATACCATCCAACCAGAGCTCAAACAGACTAAACTACCACCCAAAAGTACACATGGACAGACTATGGCTCCAGCTGCATATGTAGCAGAGAATGTACTTATTGGACGCCTATGGGAGGAGAGGCCCTTGGTCCTGCAAAGGCTAGATACCCCAGTGTAGGGGAATGTCAGGGCAGGGAGGCAGGAAGAGGTGGGTGGTTGGTAAGGGGTAACACCCTCATAAAAATAGTAGGAGGTTAGATGAGATAGGGGGTTTATGGATGGGAAACTGAGATATAAATAAAAAAATATCCAATAGAAAAAGAAAGTAACCTCAGGATCTTCTCATAACATGCTGAGAAAGCCTTTGACAAAACTCAACATCCCTTCATGTTAAAAGTCTTGGGAAGATCAAAAATTCAATACCCAAAGTTAAACATAGTAAAAGCAATATATAGCAAACTTAGTAGCCATCATCAAACTAAATGGAGAGAAACTTGAAGCAATCCCACTAAAATCACAGACTAGCCAAGGCTGTCAACTCTCTCCCTACCTATTCAATATAGTACTTGATATACTAGTCAGAGGAATTAGACAACAAAAAGAGGTCAAAGGGATACAAATTGGAAAAGAAGAAGTAAAAATATCACTATTTGCAGATGATAAGACAGTATGATTAAGTGACCCTAAAAAGTCCACCAGAGAACTCCTAAACCTGATGTCCCAACAGGTTTTGTATATCATCTTGACAAAAACTGGAGTTATTACAGAGAATGGAGCCTCCTTTAAATAAATTCCTCCATGACATTCAGCTGTAACGCATTTTCTCAATTAGTGATCAAGGGCAGAGGACCCCTTGTGGGTGGTACCATTCCTGGATTAGTAGTCTTTAGTTCTATAAGAAAACAAGCTGAGCAAGGCAGGAGAAGCAAGGCAGCAACAATCTTCCATGGCCTCAGCATCAGCTCCTTTTTCAATACCTGCTTGAGTTCCAGTCCTGACTTTCTTTGGTGATGAACAGCAATATGGAAGTGTAACCTGAATAAACTCTTTCTTCTCAAACTTGCTTCTTATTCATGAACAAGACTGGAAATCAAGCAGCACATTTCCCTTCTGTTCATAATGCTCTCCACTGGAAGAAATAGCTCTTTCTTATATGATGGGTCAGAGAGTCTTAGCTTCAGTAACTTCTGCTCAAGCATGATTCTCCCTTAGTTGTGTGAAGCTCATGGTCCTTCATGATATGAAATTATGAAAGAGTTTCACAATTAAAAAGAAGAGCATGCAGTAGGACTCCTGTACAAAAGAACCATGGCCAGTAGGTAGCAACCATTTGTTTTGTATATCATGCTCTATCTTGTACAGGACTTTATGCCTCACTGAAAGAGTTTTTGATAAGAATGATCATATAGTATTGGGCAAGTAGAAGCTTCAGTGAAGCAAGTGGCTCTTGTATTCTTCTGAACAGCTTAGCTGCCTCTTCCCATTGGGTTGAATTACCTTGACCGTATATATCTATTATTTTTCCAGGTGCAAGGTATGTTATTCAGACCATTAATTTCCAGTTTTTCTCCATTACATGCTGAACTTTTTTTCTGTTCAAAGAGTTTAAAGTTCCTCTGGTAGTCAGTGGCTCCTATTCAGGCTTTCTCCACGTTCACTGTTCTATTTTCTTTTAAAGATATATTCTTTTCCATTTTACATTCTTCACCTGCCTAACACTGTCTTACAATCTATTCCTTCCCACATAGGCAATGTGTGGAGGATCAGCCCATGGCACTATTTGTCTCTTCCATCATCATCTCCTGCATATTATGCCTACTCTCTCATGCTACTATTAAAAAATAATTTTGGTGAAAGATCAACCTTCTCTCTAATCATTAATACTCAGTAAATAGCTGCAAATACTCAGTAAATGCCACATTCTCACCTATCCCTCTTATCTCAGTTATTCTACCATGGTTTACTTGTTTTACTTTATTTTCTGTATGCTGTTGAACCAAGTATATATCTGGTGCTACTGGTAATCATAAGAGGCCATCAAATCCTCTGAAACTAGAATGGTAAATGGTTGTTAACCCCATTTGGGCAATGGTCCTCTCCAAAGTAAGAAGTGTTTTTATTCACTGAACCATCTCTTTTGACAAAATATATTTGCTATTCAAAAAATTTATATACTTTATTATCACTTTCCATAAAGTTATATTTAATTTTATATATGTAAATCAAAAGAATTTGTATTTACCACACAACTGATGATAATAAAAATATGTCTAGTGCTAAAGATTCTTCCTATTCAGTCTTGTTACTTTTAAACCTATAATAGAGGCTCAGTTACTGAGAGCAGCAGGAGAAAAAGATCAAGGATCTTTACCTTCATAGCAGAAAAAAAGCAAATTCTACATGTCCTCTTGAGGACTCCAAGAAGAGGCTTCTGAGTGTCCAGATCAGTGTTCTGTTTGCCTCCAGTCACATGCTATACCAGGCTTCACTGAAGGTATTTGTGTGGCCCAACTTCCCTGCTCATGCAGAAATGAGGATGTGGCTTAGAGTGAACAAAGCATACTCTGGGGAAGAGTCTATCCCCTATGTGTACAGAGATCACTCACTGATCTCTTTTTATATTTTCAAGGAGCTGTTTCTTCTCTTCTGTGTGTGAAATGGGTTGATAGATGACATGGGGCTTTCATCAACTCTTCAATCTTCAACAAACTAAGTCTTCCCTCTGTCATTTGTTCTGTGGTCATGGAGTCCGAAGCAAAATGTACTCTATACAAACAAAAGGGCAATATAAATTGGTATAGGGAGAACTGTTGCTTTATGTTTTCACATGTGAAAGATTCACAAATAAATATATAATATGCTTAGAACTGGAATAAAGTATTTTGTTACATGAATGTATATGTGTACGTATTGATATAATAACTACTGTACATCCCTTCCATAGGCATTCAATGTCTATTACTTCTGTGAGATATTAGATATCATCACTGACTGGAAAAGAAGCAAACAAACATTTGTTTCACTGATCCACTTAGAAAACTTGGAGCGGGTGTTACTATAGATAATATCTCTAAAGAGAATTTCTACCAAGTTATTTTTTGTATAAAACTATCTCTAATCCCTGTAATATGCAAAGTATGTTGATATGAATAAAATAAAGTTTCGTTTCTAAAGATATAAAAATAGAAAGAAGAGAAAAGGATGTTTAATTTTTTAAGGATCTGAAAGGCCACATAGTAGAGAAGTGGCCTCTGCATGGGATAACGCTTAGGGTCAAAACCTAAGAGAGAGAATAGGAGTAATTATCTGAGTGTTCATGACCTCAGAAAAAGATCAGACACAAGATGGGAAGCATGAATGTATTCAGTCACATCAGCTTTATGTAGATGACAATTAAGTGAATGTAGGTTCTGCCATTTAGGAGTCACATTTTTGTGTTGTCTTGTTCACTGTGTATTGAGTTTTTGCTTTTGCAAAACTTCATATTAAGAGGACCAGTGATGGGGAACAAAAAAGAAGACACTGTTTCCAATAGCATTGCCAGGCACCTATAAAAGGGGCCTCTGTGTTGTTTTCCAGGTATTTTCAGGTCAGGTCTGTGTCATAGTGAACAGTGCCTGTAAGAGTTGGAGCTCTCTTGAGGAAAGCATGGCAGAAAATTTTAATGAACATAATACACTCTTTATAGGAACCTGGCCTGACATTGTTCTTCTCTTTCTGAAGAGAAATAAACACACTTCCTGTCAGGAAAATCTTTGCATCCCAACCTTAGTCCTGAGAATGGCAGAGACATCGGGTCCTCATTAAATTAAAGAACCGAAACAGCCATGCAGCTGTGCCAGACTGCAGATAATTTGCATATTTGATGAACACAGCCCACTGAACTATGCCTTCTTATTAGACAATCTGCAATCATTTGTATTCAGTCCCAGACAGGACACAGGACAGTCAAGATGGCTCCAGTTCAACTTTTAGGGCTTTTGCTGCTCTGCCTCCCAGGTAAAAAAAAAAAAACAAAAAACTTTCAGAATTGTGCCTGGTGCTGTGAAAAGTTATGTTTTTCATTTTTCATGTTGTTAACAGTTTGTATTTGATGTGTATTTCCAATATCAGCCATGAGATGTGACATCCAGATGACCCAGTCTCCTTCACTCCTGTCTGCATCTGTGGGAGACAGAGTCACTCTCAACTGCAAAGCAAGTCAGAATATTAATAAGAACTTAGACTGGTATCAGCAAAAGCTTGGAGAAGCTCCCAAACTCCTGATATATTATACAAACAGTTTGCAAACGGGCATCCCATCAAGGTTCAGTGGCAGTGGATCTGGTACAGATTACACACTCACCATCAGCAGCCTGCAGCCTGAAGATGTTGCCACATATTTCTGCTTTCAGTATAACAGTGGGCCCCACAGTGATACAAACCATAACATAAACCACCCAGAGATGCAGATGTATGAGGTTGGGTTTTCACAGCTGTTCTTTTTTTTTTTTGGTTCTTTTTATTACTGACATAATGTCTCAGATGTAGCCAGGCTTTGAAGATTTGGAAGGATTTGGGCATCAGAGGCCCATGATATTGCTCTGTACTGGGTATGCTTCAGCAGTACAAAGAATATTGATTGTCTGTAGACTTCATGAACTGTCGCGGTCATTATACCTGAGGAATCTAAGTGATATTCTCAGATGGAATTGTTATATAGCAAAACAAATGTCAATGTAGATGAACCAAACAATGTCTGGTGTTATAAACACAAGTGGAGTCTACCGAAAAGCTCTTGAATGGCTTTTGGACGGTGCAAAGTAGAGGTATGCAATGTTGAAGCTTAAGACAGACAGAAATGTGCTGTTCATTTTGAAATCAGATTTCAGTTGCATGACAAAGATTTGAAGTGTAAGTATGTGGTCTCAAGAACTCTTTCCAAAGACCAGTATTATGGTATTGATGCTCCCAGTGGTCTTTATGAATTCTTGCCTTTATGTAAATTTTACTCTATCCAAGTACCTGCCTGTTGTCACTAGGGAATTTTACAAACATATTTGTCCTCTGTAATATAAGACTGGTTCCATATTTTACAATTAATAATTGCTCTTTCATTTTAGTAGATATATTATAAATATTTATGTGTTTGGTGAAATAATTTTTACCTGTAAAATTTATTTTAGCACTAATTTTTTGTTTAAAGCTTTTAATAAACACGTGTACTAGAAGAATACTCCTCTTGCTTTACATCCTAACCAGCATGAGCTGTCACTTAAGCTTTTGACCTTAGCCACTCTGGTGAGTGCAAGATGAAACATAAATGTTCCTTCATTTGCATTTCCCTGATGACTGAGGACTCTGACCATTTCTTCAGGATTCCTCTGTTGAGAATTCTGCTTATCTCTGTGTCGCAGATTTAAATAGGATATTTGGTTTATTGGTGTCAAATTCTTGAGTTCTTTATATTTTTTGGCAATTCTGTGATGGCTGTCAGGTTGGTGAAGATCATTTCCTAACCTGTAGGCTGCTGTTCTGTCCTATTGACAGAGTTCTTTGCTTTACAGAAGCTTTTCAGTTGAATGAATTTCAATTTAATGCAAACTTGTCCAACCACGCTTGTAATCAATATGGATGTTTCCCATAAAATTGTGAACAGTTCTACCTGAAGATCCAGTTACACTTTTCCTGGGCATGCACCCAATATATGATCCACCATACCACTGGGACATGTGCTGCACTATGTTCATAAAAGCTTTATTTGTAATAGACAGAATCTGGAAACAATCGAGATGTCACTCAACCAGAGAATGGATACAGAAACTACTGTTCATTTATGCAACGGAATATTAACCAGGTATTAAGCGCAAGGATATCAGGAATTGTGAAGGCAAAGGAATAGAACTAGAAAATATTTTGCTGAGTGAGGTAAACCAGGCTCAAAAGAACAGGCATGACAAGAGCCTAGCATTACTGCTTTTTGAGAGGCTCCACCCAGCAGCAGCAGACAAAAGCAGATGCAGAGAGTCTCAGCCAAACATTGATCATAGCACAGCAAGACTTTTGAAAGAGTTTGGGGAAGGATTGAGTGACTTGCAGGGAAGTCATAGGAATTCCACAAGAAGACTGACAGAGTAAAATAATCTAGACTCTTGGGGGCTCTCAGAGACTGAACCACTAACCAAAGAGCTTCCATGGGTGGAACCCAAGGTTCCTGCTCACATGCAGCAGATGTCTAGCTTAATCTACAAGCAGTTTCCCCAACAATTGGACTGGGGGCTATCCCTAAACTGATGCCAACAAATAATGGAACAACTTTATGTACAGATTTTTCAACAAAATATAATTCCACATATTTTTTTATCTTTAAAGGTTTTTAAAACACACACACGAACACATACACATCCACATGTGCACACACATACACAGACACAAACACACACACACATACACACACACACGCACACACACACACACACACACACACACACACACACACACACACACACACTCCCAAAGGGTGTGTGTCATCTTCATTTAAACAGGAGATTAAACCTCCATGAGGTAGAGAATTCATCTTTGAATTTATGGTAATCTTCCCAATTTGGGTGAACTGTGAGAGAGTAAGACTCTTAATTTGGTGGAAGAGGAGGAGCCTTAGGTTCCATGTGTAAAATTTCAGCTTCTGTTTACATGTTGTCCATACTCCACAAACCCCATCTTTTGCTAATTTCACTTCTTTTAATGCTTTATTGTCTAATTCGTACTCATGTAAAGAAGCTGTCTCTTAGTCCTCAGAATTCTGGCGCTCACACTCATCCTACATCATATTGATAACAACTGATACCATGCCCATGTGACACAAATTATATTGGAATTTTTTGCACGTGGCTGATGAGTTTGGATATTCTGCTTCATGTTCTCCACAACCTCAACAATGAATGTTCCTTCATCAGGATCCAAGGATTATAGTCACTGTCAATATTATGCTGCAGCAATCTAGCAGATGTGCTTTAAATACAGGAGTTCTACATTTTTTTAATGATGCACTAGTCAGCAAATAGTACTGCCTTACCCAATTTTTCCCTCATTGTTCTTGCTTACCTCCTTCTGCAGGGTGTCTCTAATCTTTCAATTGAAGGTCTTAAAGTCTTTTTTCACATGCCACTTGTGAATTTTCTCCTGTGAAAGCAGGAGATTACCTGGGAATGAAAGGAGCCAAAAGGAATGAGGTAGACCACAGCCTAATGCTGTATGGAGAAAGTATTAAATCCCTGTGGTTTCTACCCAGCTCCTGAACCTTTGGAATAAAAAGCACACACAGCCTTTGTATTTACAAAAAACATTAAACAGTACAAAAGCTTGACAGATGCCTACCCTCTATGTTTTTAGAAACTACTTTCCTGTCAATAAATCTGAGTTATTACATACTCTGCTTCTTATGTGCTGCTCTTAATTGGCCATCCTTCAGGGTCACATTGTCTTTATTTCTAAGCCAGGGGACTTCTTCCTCTTCTCCCTGGTAACTGTCTCCAACTTCCAGCCCTGGATACCTCAAGCTCACCTATGTCCTCTCTGCCCAGGTATTGAGTGTTGGCATCTTTATTTAACTATCAGAAATAATTTGGGCTCAGGGTCACTTAGCATCTACCTGCAGACTCTCTCCTCCTTGGGATAACCAGATTTTGGGTTCAATATTACCACTGAAATACAAGTAGCATCAGACCAACTAACTGCAATACTGCACACAGTTTTCTTTAGATTCTGGTATACATTTTATACACAGATTCAATAAAGAAGGAGGTGAGCAAGCCAGGCTATTTGAGTTCAGAAAATCATGATTAGAAACAAAAGATTAGACAACGCTTGATTAAATGTTTGTGAGCAAATACTAAATGTTAAAATATCAGCTCCATGAAAACTTACTGATGGCAGATTAATTTAAAGAAAATTGTCTGACACATACTATAGATTATATTTCAGGGAAGCACCAATGGCTTATGCTCTAAGATCAAGAATCGACAAATGGGATGTAATAAAACTGCAAAGCTTATGTAAGGCAAAGGACACTGTTGTTAGGACAAAAAGACAATGAACAGATTGGGAAAAGATCTGTACCAATCCTAAAACTGATAGAGGGCTTATATCCAAAATATACAAAGAACTCAAGAAGTTAGACTGCAGGGAGACAAATAACCCTATTAAAAAATTGGGATCAGAGCAAAATAAAGAATTTACAGCTGAGGAATGCTGAATGGCTGAGAAACAACTAAAGAAATGTTCAACATCTTAAGTCATAGGGAAAAGCAAATCAAAACAATCCTGAGATTTCACTTTACACCAGTGAGAATGGCTAAGATCAAAAACTCAGGTGACAGCAGATGTTGGCCCGGATGTGGAGGAGAGGAATACTCCTCCATTGCTGGTGGGATTGCAGACTGGTACAACCATTCTGGAAATCAGTCGGGAGTTTCCTCAGAAAATTGAACATTGAACTACCTGAGGACCCAGCTATACTGCACTTGGGAATATACCCCAATGATACCCCAACATATAAAACAAAGAAACATGTTCCACTACGTTCATAACAGTCTTATTTATAATAGCCAGAAGCGTGAAATAACCCAGATGCCCTTCAACAGAGGAGTAGATACAGAAAATGTGGTACATCTACATCATGGAATATTATACAGCTGTAAAAATCAATGACACTATGAAATTCATAGGCAAATGGACAGAACGGGAAAATATTATCCTGAGTGAGGTAACCCAATAACAGAAAAACACACATGGTATGCACTCATTGATAAGTGGATATTAGCCCAAATGCTTGAATTACCCTAGATGCACAGAACACATGAATCTCAAAAAGGATGACCAAAATGTGAATGCTTCACTCCTTCTTTAAAAGGGGAACAAGAATACATTAGGAGGGAATAGGGAGGCAAAGTTTGGTACACAGGCAGAAGGAACACCCATTCAGAGCTTGCCCCACATGTGGCCCATATATATATACAGCCACCAAACTAGATAAGATGGATGATGCAAAGAATTGCAGGCTGACAGGAACAGGATGTAGATCTCTCTTGAGAGACACAGCCAGAATACAGCAAATACATAGGCAAATGCCAGAAGCAAACCACTGAAATGAGAACGGGACCCCCGTTGAAGGAATCTTAGAAAGGACTGAAAGAGCTTGAAGGGGCTCGAGACCCCATATGAACAACAATGCCAACCAATCAGAGCTTCCAGGGACTAAGCCACTACCCAAAGACTATACATGGACTGACCCTGGGCTCCAACCTCACAGGTAGCAATGAATATCCTAGTAAGAGCACCAGTGGAAGGGGAAGCCCTGGGTCCTGCCAAGACTGAACCCCCAGTGAATGGGGAGCGCGGCAATTGGGGAAGGGTGGGGAGGGGAACACTCATAGAGAAGAGTGGGGGGAGGGGTTAGGGGATGTTGGCCAGGAAACCAGGAAACCGGGAAGGGGAATAACTATCGAAATGTAAACAAGAAATACTCAAGTTAATAAAGATGAAAAAAAAAAAAGAAAAGAAACAAAAGATTAGACAACACTTCAATAAATATTTGTGAGAAAATACTCAATGTTAACGTAGTAGTTTCATGAAAATTTATTCAGGGCAATTTGCTTGCACATTATTAGATTATATCTTAGAGAAGCAAGAAACAAAACAGAAGAACATATGCAGATTGAGGGTACGTTAGGGCAAATACTTTCTGTGCTCTTGGAAGTTTCCTCCCCAAGACTGGGCATATCCTTTCTAAAGACTGGATTCTTTTCCTATGCTCCAAAAAGGAAAAAAAAGGGATAATAACTAACATAAGACAGTGAAAGGAGGGAATAGCGAACTGATGTTTGGAAGCAGTAGGTGGGTATACACTTGAGCCATGCCTGGTAAACACAGTATCCATCAATTCACTGTGGCTGAATAGGGAAGAAGAACACCAGAAGAGGAAGGTCACCTATATCCAGAAAAGTGATAGCAGACACTGTGCTTGTCACAAGGAGGCAAAGTGTTTATGCGGGGGGAGATACAATTTAGAAACATCAGCCCATTTTTTCACTGATCTGACAAAAAATTCTATCATGGTTGTATTTGTTTTTATTGCACGTGTATGCCACACTGTGTATTACAGGGAATGTATCAAAGAAGATAATTATTCAACAGTGAAAAGAGCCTGTGAACTTCCGTGCACTTTTCACACTGTGTTATTGTAGATGGCTAGGTCCTAATGAGATAGTAGCATGGAAAGCAAGAACCAGAGCAATTCAGATTCCCATGCTACTTGCAGGATTTAATAAGAACATTTTTCGTTTTGTAGAAAAATATGCATTACTATTCTATTCCAAGATCCCTGCAGATGCTCATTCAGGATGAGTTATTGAATGTCGCTGTTCTCAGACTTGTCAAAGTGGTCCTGATTTGCATGTGCCCTAGTCCCGTCCTGAGCCATGAGGACTTCTTCACAGGTGGGTCACGCCCTGAGAACAACCAGTTGCTGCCAGAATACAGAATGGACACGAGGCCCACACTCTTTTTCTTGGGTTCCTGCACTTCTTCCTTAATTAAAGAAAAACAGCAATATGAATTTGCTAACCTTTCCTGTAAGGGATGTCTGGTAATTTAAGTAACCTCTCATTTAACACACTTCATATGATGGATTATTCAATTTGTATCTTAACTGTCTTTTTAAATGACATCCAGATATTCCACACTCCCTCATTTTATCTAAACCTTTGAGGGAACAAAATGTACAGTTGCTTGCTGGTCAGGATGGAACCAACAGACATCAGGAAAATCTCCAAAATTCTTGATCTATGGTTCATCTGACTTGTAAGATTAAGTCTAATTGAGGTTTAGAGGCAGTGGCCAGATTTCACCTTCATCATCAGGAGCCTAGAGTCTGAATGTGTTTAACATTGTTCCTCTTGCTACTATTGGAGTAACCCTTCCATAGTGGGTCATGTCAGAACATAATGCACTTGGAGTAACAGGAGTGTGAAGCTGGGTGTCTGTCATTGAGCCTGAACTCCTGTAACTTCTATTGCCTGAAAATATTTTCAGATGAAACCTGGCTTAACAGGATACTCTCAAGTTTTAATAGAAGCAAAAGGCTAACTCTGTGTCATTATTTTCTGCTTTCATAGCACAGAAACTTATATTCTGCTCATCAGTACTAAGCATCTGCATTGCACAATCAGCTTGCTCTACTAGAAACAAAATGAAGATACTTTCTACATGTAAATGCACTCTGACACAGAAATGTAGAATCTGCATTATATCTATTAACTGGCTTTTATAAGGTCTTATCTGCTGGTCAGAAATTTTGCAGCTATGCCACACTTACCCCAGTAGATTCTGTGTGACAAGTTCCACAGACTGAGGCATTAGACTCCAAGGGAGAAGGTCTCCTGGAATAGGTTGTGGAGTTCTCTAGTCAGAGAAAAATATTGAGCCATAGTTCTCATGGCAGTTTGTCTGCTTTATCTTCTTCTATTCCTTTTCTGTATTTATGACATGTTCCTGATACCCTAGACTGATATTTTAAGTGAGAAAATTGGATAAGAAGCCACCCCTTGAGATGGCATCACTTGCCATGACTTTTTCTCCAAGAGATCTAGTGATTTGTCTAATAATCATTTATATAATTACAAAATAGTACTTTGATGAAAACCCGCCCAACAATATATGATCTTGTATGGCTATGCATGTGTAATTGAGGTGGGCTCTGATATTTTGGTATAGAAAGCATCATTTTAAAATACAATTTTAAATTGAACGTTGAGAATTTTTAATAAGGCAGAAGTTCGATCTTAGATTAAATATTACCCATGGGAATTTATTTACTTGTTCAAGACCTAGGGTCATAATCGAAGTTTCCACGAAGATCTTTTGAACCCACTGCTGGAAGTTTGCTATTAACTATGAGTGATTTTGTGTTCTATTAACTGATAATGATATTATCTATTTCATTCATAATTGATTCTTTGAACCTACTCTTTAGAAACTGTAATACCTGGATTTTTTTTCTTGTGCCAGGTGAGTGTGATAATTATGCTTTGTAGCTGCTTCTGTGAACACAGCTTTTAAAACTGTAATACCTGTTTATCCTGCATAAAAGCCCCTGTTCGAAAGTCACAAAGTATACTCAGATTCACACTGCATCTGTGTTTGTTCCTGTTTGTCACACCTGAATCCTTACTCACCAAGTCTTCAAGAACCAAAGTCCCAGGGAACCCAACATCCAGCTGGGGTGGTCCGTGGCACTACTATATGTAAGGTAGATTCTGTATATTCTCTATAGTCCAGGGATCTCTGTGCAATAAAAACACAAAGTGTCTGACTATGTGCTTCAAAAACTTGTTCCCAAAGCCAAATAGGGTGATCACACTGTTTCTATAATCTTTACATCTATTCACAAATCTTCTTTTAATTGCAGGTTGATATTGCTCTCTCTTAATTTGATTCTCAATTATCATTAAAATAAATGTCCTAATTAAAGAGTCCTATTGAAATATTATACTAGAAAATCAAATTGTTATCAAACTAGTTGATAAACTGGCAGCCTTTTATGTATATAATCAAGCATCTAATTAAAAATGAAAGTAGCTCTGTCTCCTTGAATATCAGCTTTTTGCATATTAAAGAAATGGAAATATTAACAAGACTATTATCTAATCAACATCATTCTTCTTTTTCTTACTCACTATTGACTCAATAAGAACTCTTACTCATGAAAAAATGATCAATTCTCAACCCTCTCACAACTGGTACTTCCAATATTTTATTTCTCACACTCTGTTTTCATAATTTTATCACTTTTAGGCCTGATTTACTAAATACAGATCATGTTCTGTAGTATAAAGCTCCATTAGTTGATATTTTAGCACCTGGAAAATCACCAGTGTTGTTTCATCGAGCACTGATTATGAAGACACAATCATCTGCATATGTGTAGAGATAAAGCATGGCTTGAATACTTTTTCCATGAATGAGAATTATGAATCCTCAATTTCTAATATTAATCTTCTTGAAATTATAGGAAACAATAAATTATTGTGTTAGTGACCATTGCATTGCCATAATAAAAATACTTGAAAGAAATGATGTTAAAAGGTCTGATGTGATTTGACTAATCTTTTCAGTTTTTGAGCCCTAAGGAGTGGAAAGGGATATGGTGTAAAATCAAGTATGCCATGGTATGTCTGAAAGCAATTGATATGTTTGAAATATCCAAAGATAGTATATAAAAAAGGGTCTGAACATACTGAATTGCCTCCTCCAACTTTAATAAACTCTTCACTGTGATTTCTCAAAACTACCATAAAAATATCCAAAGCTGAGGCCACTATATAAAATGCAAGCTTCAGGAGATATCGCAGAATGCAATAGGAAGTAACAGACCATGAAGATGCTGTTAACCAGTCATCAGTTCCCTTAATAAAAATAGCCTATTTGAGGTACAATTAGAAGGTCTTTTTTACTGTGTAAATTACAAAAACACCACAGCTAGGATTACACAAACATAAATTAAAATGTTCTTGAGTAAATTATGAGAATTTTTTTTGGTTTTTTTGGGGTTTTGTTTTGTTTTGTTTACCTCTTCTCTTTGTCTTGAGAGGAAGAGAATTAAAAGCAGACAGGTCACATTGATACATTTCTCCAACTGTCAAAATACTTTTGAAGCCTGAGTGGGTATTATGAATGTTAGCAAGTCCATGCACATCAAAAAGCAGATGAGGCAGCTCAGACTACTCTGTTGACACCTTAGGACATTTTGCCATGACTTGTATCCCTGTGAGAGGAAAACTGTTAGCCTGTGCATTGTAGTAAGTCACATTGTCATTAAGCTTCAGGTTGCTGATGATGAGAGAGTAATTTGTCCTAGATCCACTGCCACAGAGCCTCAATGGGATCCCAGTATTCATGTATTCAAGCCTTTATAGATCAGTGTTTGACGTGAATTCCCTGATTTCTGCTGGTGCCAGAATAATCAAGTATCAACATTCTCATTCGTTTGGCAACTGATAGTTAATCAGTCTCCAAGAGATACAAATAGAGTGGATAAAGACTGGTTAATCTAAGTATCACATCTCATACCTGAGGTAGAAGAGGCACAAAGGGCATACAGTGTTAACCACATAGCAAGATAATTTCCATAAAAATAAAGGTAGCTACACTTATGTCTCACCTGAAAAGACCAGAGCAGCATCAGTGCCAAGAGTTCAGGATGGACACTCAGGTTTATTCTGTATCCTCACTGAAAGTGACTTTTGCACATGGTGTAAGTCCTCGAGTGAAATCTTCAGCCTTGTGCTATGCTCTGGCCACATGAAAATTATTAAAGGAGTGCAAGGCTTGAGCCACCTATAGTGTTAGGTATCCACGAGAGAGAAGAGCAGAACATATCAGCCTTCAGACTACAAATTACTTTGTATGGGTGAAAAAATATTATCTGTCCTAGCTCTGACTGCCTGTGCCTCAGCTGTGCATGCCTGTGTGCACATCCTCAAGTCTCCCCCTTGCTCTGCAGATTAGCCATTCCCAAAGCTGGCTGTGCTCAGTGTTACAGGATTAAATCTGTCCTGATACAGTTTCACACATGGCACGGTTTTCTCATTCCTTTTCTCTATTTATAAAACTTATCAAAGTTATTTAAGATTTTTTATTCCTAACCTGTCTTGACGTATGATCCTTACTAATAATTTACTTCCTTAGGAATGCCAGCGAATTTAGGAGAAGGGCAGTCTTAAAACCACTGAATTTTGAAAAACTGCAAGAATTAATCTAGGAAAAAGCGCAAAACCCATGCAAATTTTAGAACGCCTTACAAGGGCTTTATTAAGATACACTAATTTGGACCCTGACATCCTAGAAGGTAAGCAATTTCTGATGACCTATTTCTTTTCCCAGAGCTACCCTGACATAAAAAAAAAAAAAACGAATTTAAAAAGGTAGAAAGTGGGTCCCTAACTCCACAGGCAGAAGTTTTGGCGCTGGCCTTTAAAGTGTACCATATGAGAGAAGAATTACAGACTAAAGAACCATATGCTGGCAAAAGCTGTCTGACCGGCCTCAGCCACTGACCAGAACTCCTGTTCTTTTTTTCTTTTTTTTTTATTTTTTTTTTTTTCTTTTTCTTTTTTTACTTGAGTATTTCTTATTACATTTCGAGTGTTATTCCCTTTCCCGGTTTCGGGCAAACATCCCTCCCCCTCCCCCTTCCTTATGGGTGTTTCCTCCCACCCTCCCCCATTGCCGCCCCTCCCCAACAGTCTAGTTCACTGTGGGTTCAGTCTTAGCAGGACCCAGGCCTTCCCCTTCCACTGGTGCTCTTACTAGGATATTCATTGCTACCTATGAGGTCAGAGTCCAGGGTCAGTCCATGTATAGTCTTTAGGTAGTGGCTTAGTCCCTGGAAGCTCGTGTTGCTTGGCATTGTTGTACATATGGGGTCTCGAGCCCCTTCAAGCTCTTCCAGTTCTTTCTCTGACTCCTGTTCTTCTAAGGCTAAGACCACCAGGCTCCTGCTACAAATAAGGTAAACAAGGTCATTGAGCAAGGTCTTTCCCTAATCCCTGAAAGCCAAGAGGGCCAGGTCGCAGTGACATCAAGAGAAACACTGGGCAGTCAATTGCCCTCATGTTGTGCAGGACAGGGTGACATCACGTCCAGGTAACCCTGATCTCCTAGGCTTGGCTATGGATAAATGAAGGGGCAAGCGTTCCCAAACCCGACCACTGCCGTCACCAACATGGAGCCCTGGATAACCCTCATGGTGTTGTGGGCAGCCCATCTCTTTCGTCTTGGACACTGTGGCCACTTACTCAGTCCTAACAGAGCTTTGGGGACCCATTTCTCTCTCAAGTTTCCCTACTGTTGGGGTAGAGGGAAAACCTTACCTTCTCACCAAACCCCACTGTTTAGCTGCATTTTTAGGAGTGTACCTCTCATACATTCCTTTTCGGTAGTGCCAACATGCCCTGTCCCCTTATTAGGAAGGGATTTTCTAACTAAGTTCTTTGTCTTACTTCCTTTGCCACGACCCCATTTTCCCAAACTCAAGCTTCCAAGGAGCTCTTCTGCTCCTTCTAGTCAGCAAACCTACTAACAGAGACATGCCTTTTCCTCTACCAGCTTCTCCTATAGACCCTGAGTCTGGTAGATCCAAAAGCACTCTGTTGCCTAACAGTCTTTCCAAATAGGGTCCGGAAGCTGCTCCATGACCAGGTGCCAGGAACCAATCCAAATCGCTGTTTGCAGTATCAGTTCTCCGATTTATGTATCATGAACTCTTTGCTTGCTTTCTCTTTGACCAGACAAAAAATGATTCTAAAAAATTACCAGATAAGTATGGGATCTGCCAATATTGGTCTTGTCAGATACATATGCTAGGATCACAGACCAGTCACTTCTTCTATCAACAAAACAAGAGTCTCTTTTACTACATCGAAGATCCAACGAGTCCCAGATGAGAGCTAGGAGTTGTTGGTAAGTGCTACCAAAAAAAATCAAGCAGGGTCTTCAATAAGTAATATCTACATTCATTTAAAATATGTCTCAATTTCCCAACCTCTAGATATCGAAAAGGTAGGGGAGGTAATCAAACACTCCTCCAAGTCTTTGACACCCTCCTCATAAATGGCATGAACTTGTCATTCCTCCTTTCGCTCCAGACCTTGACCGCAGCATACCAACTCCTTGTCATCACCTGTAAGGTGCCACTTATGGCTTCTCCAGTGATCCAAAGCAATAACCTTACCTCACCCTTTGTAAGCTGCCCTAACTCTGATGTCTTCATGATTCCATACATTTCTGCTTTTTGGTGTGGCAAACTGTTTTAAAACCTCTGGGACATATTCTGTAGGAATGTTAGGCTCCCTAGACTGCAATAGAACCACAACCCCTGATACCCCATCTCTGCACAATACCCAGTAGTCTAAAATAAGACAGTACCCTGTGAAACCCAGGAGTATCATTGTTTGCCTGCCAGTTGGTCAGGAGTTTGCATGTTGTTACTCCTTTTCCATGAAATAGGGGTAATCAGGGAACCGAGCTCCTGCCAATCACTGTGGTAGATATCAGAGCTGCCCATCATAAGAATGCAGTTCAGATCGTGCCTAAGCTGGTCCTTGCCGGAATAGCCAAGGTGGTAGCACTGGAATAGCAGAGATAACTACTTCCATGGCCCAATATAATAAGCTCAATTACGAGTTTGACAAAAGTTTTCAAAAAATGTCTAAAACCATGCTTACTGTCCAGAAACAGATTGATGGTTTGGCAGCTGTGGTACTTCAAAACCCTATGGGGGCTAAATGTTCTGACAGCTAAGGACGGTGGTTTTTGCCAGTTCCTCCAAGAAGTATGCTGTTTCTTCATCAACCATTCTGGTAGAGTGAAAAATAGCGATATTTTGACTTCTTCCTTTCCAATCTGTAACCCTTTGATCTCCTTTTGTTGTCTGATTGCTCTGGCTAGGACTTGGATATCTATATTGAATAAGTAGGGAAAGAGTGCGCAGCCTTGTCTAGTCCCTGATTTTAGTGGGTTTGCTTCAAGTTTCTCTTCATTTAGTTTAATATTAGCTATTGGTTTTTGCATATGGCTTTTACTATGTTTAGGTATGGGCCTGGAATCCCTGTTCTAGGACTTTTATCATGAATCCCTGGTCTAGGACTTTTATCATGAATCCCTGTTCTAGGACTTTTATCATGAAGGGGTGTTGAATTTTTTCAAATGATTTCTCAGCATCGAATGGAATGATCACATGTGTTTTTTATCTTTCTGTTTGTTTATATAGTGGATTACGTTGATGGTTTTCTGTATATTAAACATCCCTGCATCCTTGGAATGAAGCCTACTTGATCATGTTGGATGATTGTTTTGATGTGCTCTTGGATTCAGTTTGCCAGAATTTTATTGAGTATTTTTGCGTCGATATTCATAAGGGAAATTGGTCTGAAGTTCTCTTTCTTTGTTGGGTCTTTGTGTGGTTTAGGTATAAAAGTAATTGTGGCTTCATAGAAGAAATTCGGTAGCACTCCATCTGTTTCAATTTCGTGGAATAGTTTGGATAGTGTTGGAATGAGGTCTTCTATGAAGGTCTAATAGAATTCTGCACTGAACCCATCTAGACCTGGGCTCTTTTTGGTTAGGATACTTTTAATGAGTGCTTCTATTTCTTTAGGAGTTATGGGGTTGTTTAAATGGTTTATTTGTTCCTGATTTAACTTGGGTACCTGGTATCTGTCTAGGAAATTGTCCATTTCCTCCAGATTTTCAAGTTTTGTTGAATATAGGCTTTTGTAGTAGGATCTGATGATTTTTTGAATTTCCTCTGGCTCTGTTGTTTCATTTCTGATTTTGTTAATTTGGACACATTCTCTGTATCCTCTGGTTAGTCTGGATAAGGGTTTATCTATCTTGTTGATTTTCTCAAAGAACCAGCTTTTTGAGTCTGTTCATTTTTTTGTATAGTCCTTTTTTGTTTCTACTTGGTTGATTTCAGCTCTGAGTTTGATTATTTCCTGCCTTCTACCCTCCTGGGTGTGTTTGCTTTTTTTTGTTCTAGAGCATTTAGGAGTGCTGTCAATCTGCTGATTTATGCTCTCTCATGTTTCTTTCTGCAGGCACTCAGAGCTATGAGTTTTCCTCTTAGCACAGCTTTCATTGTGTCCCATAAGTTTTTAACCACAGGTCTTAGGCCACCATGCAAACAGGGTGATGGACTGGAAAGGGAAAAAATGTTCTTTTGAAATCTGACTTAAAATGGCAAAGGCCATTTTTCTTTCTGTTATACCAAACAGCTTTGAAGTTCATTGGTTGGGTACACATATCTGCATCTGACTCTTTCAGCAGCTTCTTCGGTGTTTTAGAGGGCAGTCATGAGAGTTCAACTTTTGTGAATGCCCATAGATTAGGTAATTGTGTCAGGACTTAGGGTCTCCCTTTGAGCTGGATGCCACTTAGTACCTGTTGCTGGACCTTCATTTCATCAAGCTCTGCTCCATTTCCATGCCTGAATTTCTTATATACAGGGTCAGAGATTTGACTCTGGGATAGCAACCCTATGCCTCACTTGATACGTTGTCTCTCTCTTGTAGGTTAGCGCTATAAGTTCCCTTCCACACTGTAGAGCCTTTTATCAAGGGTAACCCTTGAGTCCTGATAGTCTCTCACTTTCCAGCTCTCTGGAATATTCTACAAGTTTCTCCCAACCTCCCTCCACCTGAGTTTTCCAGTTATCTTTCTTTCTGCTGGCCCTCAGGGCTTCAGTCCTTTTCTCCCACCCAATAGCAGATCATGTTCTTCTCTCCCCCAACCCCATGTCCTTATACATCCCCTGTCCCTCCCTCTCTCCTCCTCTTGTAGTTGTGTTCTTTTCTCTCTGAAGTGGGACTGAGTTGTCCTCACTTGGGCCCTTCAGTTTGTTAACATTTTTGAGTTTTGTGAACTGTGTTTGGGTATTTTTGGCTAATATCCAGTTATCAGTGAGAACATACCATGCATGTTCTTTGGGTCTGAGTTACTTCACTCAGGATGATATTTTCTAGTTCCATTTGCCTACAGTTCTCAGGATGTCCTTATTCTAAATATCTGAGTAGTATTCCATTGTGTAAATGTAGCATATTTTCTGTATCCAGTCTTCTGTCCTGGGACATCTGGGTTGTTTCCAGATTCTTACTAATACAAATAAGACTGCTATGAATATAGTGGAACATGTGCCGTGTGGAATAGTGGAGAATCTTTTGGGTACATCCCCAAGAATGTTATTTCTTGGTCTTTATGTAGGTCTATTTCCAATTTTCTTAGGAATCTCTAAATTGACTTCCAGAGTTGGTGTACCAGTTTGTAATCCTACTAGGAATGGAGGTGTGTTTCTATTTCTCCACATCCCAGTCAACATGTATTGTCCCCTGATGTTTTGATCTTATCCATTCTGACTACTATAAGATGGAATGTCACGGTCATGTTGATTTGCATTTCAGTGATCACTAAGGAATTTGAACATTTCTTTAGGTCCTTTCAGCAATTTGAGATTTCTGTGCTGTGAATTATCAGTTTAGTTCTATATCCCATTTTTTGATTGATTTTCTTTTGGTGGTTCCTCAGGATTGTTTTTATTCACATTTCCCTGATGACAGTCACCAAAACCAGTCACTATTGGGGATGCCAAGAGGTGGATGCTAATAAGAGTCTGATATAGTTTTCTCATGAGAGACTCTGCCAGAGCTGGATATATACAGAGGCAGATGCTCACAGCCAACTATTGGACTGAGAACAGGTTTCCCAATGGAGGAGTTAAAGAAAAGAATGAGGTAGACAAGGCAGGTTGCAACCCAATAGGAAGAACAACAATATCCAGTAGCATGACATCCCAGAGCTCCCAGGCACATACTACCAACCAAAGGCTACACATGGAGCAACCCATAGCTCCAGCTGCGTATTTTGGGCATCAATGGGAGGAGAGGCACTTGATCCTATGAAGACTCGATGCTCCAGTACAAGGGAATACCAGGGCTGGTCTGCAGGAGGGAGTGGTTGTGTGGGTGAAGAGGCACCCTTATGGAGGTAGGGGGTGGAAGGATTGGATAGGGAGTTTCCAGAGGGGAAACCAGAAAGGGGGATTAGTATTTGTAATGTAAATATAGAAAATATCCAATAAAAGAAAGAATAAAAGGAAAAAATTAAAAAGGAAATAAAAATGAAATCTCAGCCCATGTAGTTTCAGTGGGTTTCATGTTCTTTCTCCCCTTCTTTGACCAAGACTCTATAACCCTTACTAACATCAACTTCCTATGTATGAAAGGCTTTCTATGAATCTTAAATCCTCCATTTTCATCTTCCAAATACTGGAACTACAATTGTTTCCCTGTAGACCTGGAGGGACTTAAATATTAAGAATCTCAGTTTTGAATGCTTTCTTTAGTTAGTTACCTCTAGGTTTCTTAGGGGAAACACTAGCTTCAGTGCTGCCCTGACCATCTAAGTTTTCCTGCTAACAACTCAGGTGGAGTATAAATCTGATTTCCTTTAGTTTATAGAAGAGAATACTAATGATTAATTATTAAATAATTCATTTTTAATTCTTGTTTTGCTACATAGGCCAAGCTGTTCCAGAACTCATAGTCCTTCTGTTTTACTGGTAGTTATCTCTGTTTTCTATGATATTATTTTATTTAGCTGCATTTTGTAAGTAGAAGGGTAGTTGTGGTCTCTGATATACCATCTTGCAGAAATCAGAGTTGTGTTGCATACAGGGAGTTCATTAGATTACCATGTTTCCATGAAGCTTCATTAATTATGAGGTCAGCAGGAAGAAAGGAAAATGGTCCCATACATAAGATACAAGCCCTTATATATGATTGTATGTCAAACCTCCCCTTTCCCTTTAAAACATAAATATATAAGTTCTTCTTCTATGTGCCAACTGAATCAACATGTTACACTCCAACTTGCATTTTGGTCATGATGTGTGTGCAGGAATAGAAACCCTGACTAAGACTCCTGATAGACAACTTCAGCAACATGGCTGGATATAAAATTAACTCAAAATATCAGTAGCCTTCCTCTACCAAAGTATAAACAGGCTGAGAAAGAAATTAGGGAAATAACATACTTCACATTAGTCACAAATAATATAAAATATCTTGGTGTGTCTCTAACCAAGCAAGTGACGTACTGTATGGCAAGATTTTCAAGTATCTGAAGATTGAAATTGAAGAGGATTTCAGAAGATGGAAAGAACTCCCATGTACATGGACTGGAAGCATTAATAGACTAAAAATAGCCATTCTGCTGAAAGGAATCGACAGAGTCAATGCAATCGCCATCAACATGCCAACTCAAATCTTCATACACTTAGAAAGAGCAAGTTGCAAATTCACATGGGATAACAAAAAACCTAGGATAGTGAAAACTACCGTCAACATTAAAAGAACTTCTGGGGGAATCACCATTGCTGACCTCAAGCTGTATAACAGAGCAATAATGATGAAAATTTCATGTTATTGCTACAGAGGCAGGCAGGTAGATCAAAGAAATAGAATTGAAGATCTAGAAAGGAGCTACACATCTATGACCACTTGATGTTTGATAAAGGAACTATAAACATCCAATGGAAAAATGATAGCATTTTCAAGACATAATGATGGTTCAACTTGTGGTTACCATGCAAATCAATCCATTCTGATTGTTTTGTACAAAGCTGAAGTACAAGTGGATGAAGGACCTCCACAAAAAAACCACATTTACTGAAAGTAATACAACAGAAATTTGGAAGAGTCTCAAACACATTGGGCACTGGAGAAAATTTCCTAAACAGAGCACTAATGGCTTATGCTCTAAGATCAACAATAAACAAATGGGTCCTCATAAAATTGCAGTTTCTGTAAGACAAAAGACACTGTCATTAAGACAAAGCACCATGCAGCAGATTTGGAAAGATCTTTACCATTCCTACATTTGATAGAAGACTAATATCCAATATATACTATGTACCAGCCATTATCTGCTAGAACTATGATAATCTAACTCTAAAAGTCTTAAGGAATGTCCTAGGAATGTACCTTATCCACTGAATGAAAAATAAAATGAAGCTTCCCCTAAATCTATCGAACAATATATGTATAATATTGAAGCATACGGCATAATAGGTTCTTTAACTGCTAATATCTGTCCAAATATAATAAATAATTTAAGCTGTAAGCTATTGATTGAGGCATTGAACACAATATATGTGCTAATGTTGAATCTCTGCTCTCGTGGTTCAAATCTTTGTTTTCACTTTTTTAATCCAGCAAATTCATGCAAAACCGACCGTCAATTCAGCTAAAACTTTTATGGAGATTAAACCAGGAGAACTTCCCTTTTTAGCGCCATCAGATGCAACAATGATCAGTTTCTAAGCCTTTTACCCTACTTGAGAATGGATGTCCTTGTCATCTTAGGTTCTTGACTATTTCAGAGGTGGAGAATATGGGATAGCTCTTTATTCTTAAAGCAAAAATCCTTAAGGCTTGTCAAGTTATTATTGTTAATATTATTTTTTGTTTTGTTTTGTTTTTTGTTTTTGTTTTTATTTGTTTTTTTTGTTTGGTTTTTTTTTTATTAACGTGAGTATTTCTTACATATATTTAGGTGTTACTCCCTTTCCGGTTTCAGGAACATCCCCCTCCCCTCCTTCTTTATAGGGTGTTCCTCCCATCCTCCCCCCATTGCCGCCCTCCCCCCAACAATCTAGTTGTTAATATTATTATACAGCACATTTACTAACCGTTCATAGTATATCCATTGGAACAGAAAGCTCTTTCTCGTTATGAGTCAGGGTCTTTGCCTCAGCAACTCCTTCTACTAAACTATGGTTCTCCGTTAAATGTGCTGAAGTCCATGGTCTTGCATAATTTGAAATTGTGAAGAATAGGTTTCACACTATTTTTAATAGAAGAAGAGCATGACTGAAGACTCCTGTAAAAAAGATCCATGGCCAGGAGGTGGCAACCTTTTCTGCAGTCTGCTCAACCTTGTACAGGACTTTATGCATCACTGAAAGAATTTTTAATATGAATGGTTGTCCAGTATTGAGCAAGTAGATGTTTCAGTGAAGCCGTTGAGGGTGTGGTTTTGTGTTCTTCTGAACAGTTTAGCTGTCTCTTCCCATTGGATTGATTTAGCTTGACACTATATATATATTAATTTGCCAGGTTCCAGGTTTATTACTCAGACTCTTAACTTCCAGCTTTTCAGCATTAGATCCCGGAATGTTTCTCTGTTCAAAAGGTCTAAACTTCCTCTGGTGGGTATCATCAGGCTTTCTGTACTTTCACTATGGAAATAAAGATATATTCTTTTCCATTTTACATTCTTCACTTGCCAAACACTGTCTTGCATTCTATTTCTTCCCGTATCAGCAATGGGTGGAGGATCAACCCATGGCACTATTCACCTCTTCCTTCATCCCCTCTTGCATATTATACTTACTTCCCTTCATTCTAATGTTAAAAACAATTTTGGTGAAAGAACAACCTGTATTCTAACCAGTAATAATCAATAATCAATAGTGATCTTATCACACTACATTCTGACCTGTCTCTCTTTCCTCTGGTATTCTACCCTGGTTGGCTCTACTTTATTTTCTGTTTATGTGTATGTGTGTCCTGGATGCATGTATGCTGGTGAGACAAGTCCATATCTGTTGTTACTGGTAGTTAGAAGTGGCCATCAAGTACTGTAGATCTAGAATTATCAATGTTTTTAGCCATGTTAGGGCACTAGGAAACAAAAATAGATCCTCTTTAAAGGAACAAGTGCCTTTATTCAGTGAACCATATCTTTGACAAAAAAGTTTTTCTATTCAACAAATTTATATAGTTTACTCTTTACATTCTATACAGATGTATTTAATTTTACATAAATTAATCAAAAAGAACCTGTATTTACCACATACCTGATGATAGTATAAATATGTCAAGTGCTACAGATTCTTCCTATCAAGTCTTGCTTCTTTTAAATCTATACTAGAAGCTCAGTCACTGAGAGCTGCAGGAGAAAAAAGATCAAGGATCTTTACCTTCATATCAGAGAAAGAACAAATTCTACAAGTCCTATTGAGGATCCAAGCAGAGGCTTCCATATGTGCACATCAGTGTTTTGTTTGGCTGGAGCCACATGTTCTACCTGGCTTCAGTGAAGGTATTTGTATGGCCCAGCTTCCTTGATTATGTAGAAATAAAGATATGGCTTATGGTGAAGAAAGGACACTCTGGGGATTAGTCTAGCTTCTATGTGAACATAGGTCCGTCACTGATCTCTTTTTATATTTTCAGGGAGCTATTTCCTCTCTTCTGGTTGTTTAATGGGCATGAGAGACAACATGGGGCTTTCATCAACAATTCAATCTTCAAGCCACTCAGTCTACCCTGTATCATTTGCTCTATGGTCATGGAGTCTGAAGCAAATTGTAGTCTATAGAACACAAAGGGCAAGATAAATTGCTATAAGGAGTACTGTTATTTTATCTTTTCACATTTGAAAGTTTGGAAATAACTGTAAAATATGCTTAGGACTAAAATACAATATTTTTGCTACATGAATTTAAATGTGTGTGTATTGATGTAACAACTACTGTATATCCCTTCCATAAGCATTCAATGTATATTACTCCTTTGAGGCATTAGACATCATCAGTCACTGGAAAACAATTAGTTTCACTGACTCACTTAGAAAACATGGAGGGGGTGTTAGTGTATATATCTCTAATCAGAAATTCTACCAAGTTTTTGTTTTATGTGAACTATGTTGATATGAATCAAATAAAGTTTTGTTTACTAAATATATAAAAACAGAAGGAAGTGAAAATATGTTTATGATTTTTAAGGTCTATGAAACATTTAAAGTCTGAATGACCACATAGCAGAGTAAGGGCTGCTTCTTGTGATAATGTTTAGGGTCAAAACCTATGAGAGATCATAGGAGTAATGATCTGAGACATCATCAGAGAAAGATCACCCACAAGATGGGAAGCAGTAATGCATAATTCAGAACAGTCATGAATGCAGACAGTCACATCAACTTTATATAGATGAGAGTTTAGTGAATGTTGGTCCTGTTACTTAAGATTGACATTTTTTTTTGTTTTCCTGTTCATCGTGTATTGAGTTTTTGCTTTTTCTGTATGTTTCCTACTTCATATTAAGAGGATCAGGGGAGGGGAGCAAAAGGGAAGACACTGTATTCCCAATAGTTTTTCCATATAAAAGGGGCCTATGTACTGTTTTCTAGATCTTTTCTGGTATAGGATTGTGTCATAGTGAACAGTTACTGTATGAGTTGGAGCTCTCTTGAGGAAAGCATGGCAGAAAATTTTAATGAACATAATACTCTCTTTACAGGAGCCTGGGCTGACACTGTTCTTCTCTTTCTCAAGAGAAATAATCACATTTCCTGTCAGAAAAATCTATGCATCCCAACTTTCCTTCTGAGTATGGCAGAGACATCATGTCTTTATTAAATTACAGAGGCAAGTCAGCCAAGCAGCTGTGCCAGACCGCATGATTTGCATATCTGAGGAACACAGTCCACTTAAGTACGACTTCTTATTAGACAATCTGCACGCTTTGGTCTTCAGTCCCAGACAGGACACAGGCCAGTCATGATGGCTCCAGTTCAACTCTTAGGGCTGCTGCTGCTTTTGCTCCCAGGTAAGATGGACAATATCAAAAATACTTTCAGAAGTGTGCCTGGTACTTTGAAAAGTTATGTTTTTCATGTTATTAACAGTATGTGTTTGATGTGTATTTCCAATATCAGCCATGAGATGTGACATCCAGATGACCCAGTCTCCTTCATTCCTGTCTGCATCTGTGGGAGACAGAGTCACTCTCAACTGCAAAGCAAGTCAAAATATTAACAAGTACTTAAACTGGTATCAGCAAAAGCTTGGAGAAGCTCCCAAACTCCTGATATATAATACAAACAGTTTGCAGACGGGCATCGCATCAAGGTTCAGTGGCAGTGGATCTGGTACTGATTTCACACTCACCATCAGCAGCCTGCAGCCTGAAGATTTTGGCACATATTTCTGCTTGCAGCATAATAGTTTGCCGCACGGTGATACAAACCATAACATAAACCACCCACAGATGCAGATGTGTGAGGTTGGGTTTTCACAGTTGTTCTTTTGGTTCCATTACTGACATAATGTCTCAGATGTAGTCAGGTTTTGAAGAGTTTGCATGGTTTGGACATGAGAGTCCCATGAGGTTTCTCTGTTCCCTGTATGCTTCAGCAGTACAAACATTACTTAATCTCTGTAGACTTCATGAACTGTAGCCGTCATTGTACCTGAGGAATCTAAGTGATATTCTCAGGGAGATACAAAGTAGAGGTATGCAATGTTGAAGCTTAAGACAGACAAAACTCTAGTGTTCATTTTGAAATCGGATCTTAGTTGCTCGTCAAAGATTTGAAGTGTATGTGGTCTCAAGACCTATTTACAAACATCAGTATTAGGGTTTGATCCTTTTAGTGACCTTTTTGAATTCTTGTCTTTATGTAAATTTTACTCTATCCAAGCACTTGTTTGAAGGGACTAGTGGATTTTAAAACCTTATTTGTCTTCTATAATATAAGACCGGCTCCATATTTTACAATTAATAACTGCCCTTCCATTTAAGTGGATCCATTAGAAATGTTTATGTGTTTGGTAAAATAATTTTACCTGTAATTTTTTTATTTTAGCACCAATTCTTTTTTTAAAGCTATAAATAAACACGTGTAGTAATGGAGTACTCCTGTGGCTTCACATCCTAACCTACATAAACTGTCACTTAAGTTTTTGATCTTAGCCATTCTGGCGAGTGCAAGATGAAATATCAGGGTTACTTTCATTTGCATTTCCTGATAGACTAAGAACT
>NC_046159.1:42067465-42246166 GCF_011064425.1 Rattus rattus
GCAGAATGGCCATTTTTATATTAATCCTGCCAATCCATGAGCATGGGAGATCTTTCCATCTTCGAGGTCTTCTTCAATTTCTTTTCTTCAGAGTCTTGAAAGTTCTTGTACAAATCTTTACTTTGCTTGGTTAAGTCACACCGGTACTTTTATATTATTTGGGTCCTATTATGAAGGGTGTCGTTTCCCTAATTTCTTTCTAGGCTTGTTTCTCTTTGTGTAGAGGAAGGCTACTGATTTATTTGAGTTAATTTTATACCCAGCCACTTTGCTGAAGTTGTTTATCAGCTTTAGTAGTTCTCTGGTGGAACTTTTGGGATCACTTAAATATACTATCATATCATCTGCAAATAGTGATATTTTGACTTCTTCTTTCGATCTGTATCCTTGACCTCCTTTTTGTTGTCTGATTGCTCTGGCTAGAACTCAAGAACTATATTGAATAAGTAGGAGAGTGGGGCAGCCTTGTCTAGTCCCTGATTTTAGACAAGTCTTTAAATTAACACCAGCAGAAACCAAGGCAAATTCTTAGCTCTTATTTTGTAAAGCATCCACTTTGCAATCCACCGTTCCATGTAGGCAAAATAGCAGTGGGTCTGGTACAAATTATTCATTCACCCCGAGAAGCTTCTGGCCATGAAAATGCTACAACTGTCAACAAGGATGTGTATCTTCCACAGTATTTACCAAAAAAAAAGTTTCCAAGAAGAAATGTGAGGACATGCCTCAGCTGATCTCATCTTATAGGTATCTCCACATGCTGACAGTGTTCCTTTTCACACAAGGTTCGAAGCTCACTGGGAAGTTTTAGTGAAGTGCCCAGAGAAGCTCTGCTATGTACACAAGTGTCTACCTCTTCAGCACAATTGTTCAAACATTCCAGTGCTTTCTGTGATTTCTCAAGAACAGAGGTTTTTGCATCTGAAGCATATGAAAGCAAGCAACACTTGTGATTCACAGAGGAATTTCCATATTTTATCAAAGGATGATACTAATGCCAGGAGGACTCTCCAGGGAGGCAGAAGAGTTAAGTGCTAGACAATGGATGTCAGGGGGCAGCATATAACTTTTCTCTGGTGACTGTGCCCCAGGTGAACACAATTGACAAGATATTTGTGGGAGAAGGTTCTGCGCTGCTTGTTCCTGAGGCCCCTGAAGGCCTCCACAGACAAGGAAGATATTCTTGGGGTCACAGATGGTTTTTCAGGAAGGCAGGACAAACCCAGACCCAGCCAACTGTGTGCTTTCACTTTTATTATAAAATATATTTCTATACCATATTCTATCACAAAAGTATAAAAATTATATAAGAATTAGTAATAGGAAACAATTAACTCCATATTTTCTTTCTTATTCAATCCCATTACCTACACTTAGTTCTTCCTCATCCCCTAATATTTAGCCTTTTCTGTTCTCTTTTCAACACGTGACACAAAATTCACATGTCCTCAACTTTTACATATAGACATATATTATTGACTAGATTTCTGATAATGGAAAATATATATGTTTTCCTTCTGTAGTCTCCTATATAATCATTCCTTATTCCAATACTGCTTAAACCTATTCTCCAACATGTTTTAACTCTTTTATCTTTTCCTAAACAGACCTTCACAATGACAACACCAGTTGACAAGACAATATGGATGATCTAAATCTCATAAGTCCATTCTCGTATATGAAGAGCTATAAGCAATTAATGATTGCTGTGAAAGAGAGAATGAGAATTTTACAAGAAGGAAGCTCTTACTAAATTTTCCCAACCTAGGTGCTCAATCACATATATATATATAAATATGAGCAATATTGCCTAACCAGGTGCTATATGTGAATGCATGAGTCTGTGTGCAGTAATAATAATTAAAGAAGGTTTAAAGGAATTGACAGGAAGTAGTGGAAAATATAGTGTTTTTTGAAGTGGGAAGAGAAAGGGGTAGAAATGATGTAAATATAGGGCTACATCTATGGAGTCGTTCTTTTCCCAAAGAAAGTCCCCAAAGCTCACAGGCTGGAAGGAGGGACACATTTAGATTGAACACGTGCAGTGTATAGAACCATTGTCCCTCTTCTCTACACCTCAACTGCTCAGTCTAAAGTTATAATTTCACTGGTAAAATATTACTCCTGTGCATCCTCCCCTAGCTCAAACTGAGTTTTTGTTATTTTTTGTTTCACATTTCATGCAGCAGCAAAGATTATTTTGTCCTGTTCCTTGACTACTTCTAACCAGTGCTCTAAATCATTTTGCATGTGATGTGCTTGTACCTGTGGTTCTCAGGTTCTTCATGTCTTGTTCAAAGAATTGAAAACACACACACACACACACACACACACACACACACACACACACACACACACACACACAACGCTATCTCCTGAGTCTGGTTTCTCAGGATGTTAATGCTATAATTTCATAATTAGTTTTCCAAGATTACTTCAGGTTGGTGTCTGGGTGTGTGCATGTGCGCACTTGTGTGTGCGTAATTGTGTGTGTGTGTGTGTGTGTGTGTGTGTGTGTGTGTGTGTGTTAGCCACAGCTATAACTCCGCTACTCAAAAAAGTTTTAGATGACTCAACAGAAACATTACAACACTTCTAATCCGATATATGGGAAAAAAATGACATATTTTTAGAACACAAAATTTTATCTGATCCCTATACAAAAATGTCATGTTGATCTGATTTTGTATATAAGAATGCTGACTGCTTTTGCAGAGATGCAGGGTTTGATTCAAAGCATACGTAAAACTGCTAGTAACTGTCTGTAACTCCAATCCCAGTGTATCTGAGCCTCTCTTTTGGCCTCTGAAAGCATTGTTCTCATTGGTATAAAAATATATATGCTGTCCAAACACAAAAAAAAACCACAAATTGATATGAGGAACAGATATTTTTATTTCGGAATCTAGAGTCCATTTTACTGAAAGGGCGATTTATATCCTGGCAAAGAAATATTCTTATCAGTTGGATACCCCAGAAGGAGCAGTTGGGGAAATCTGTTTTCTCACTTCTGCTTTCCTGAGTGGTATATGTCATGTTTTGAATGTCTGTGGAAGATAACCAGTAACCCTGACAACAGTTATAGGTTGCAGTGTCTTCAGGCTGCAGGCTGCTTATCTTGAGAGAAAATTGTGTTCCTGATCCACTGCCACTGAACCTTGATGAAATCCCACTTACCAAGTTGGGTGCAGTATATATCAAGATCTAAGGGGGTTTCCCAGTTTTCTGCTGAAACCATAATTAACTTTTGCCAATGTACTGGCTTGCCTGGCATGTACTGATGACACTTTCTCCCAGCGATGCAGACAGGGAGACTGGAGTCTGGGTCATCCTAATGTCACATTTGGTACCTAAGGTTTGAAGATCAAAAATAAATTCTGTTAAAATTTATCCGCTAGAAGAGAACTATCATGGAGTTCAGAGAGCACTGACCACATTCTTATGAATGAATTTTCAATGATTTCTTCTTTCCCTATAAGCCAGAACAGCAGAAACCCCAGAAGTTGAGTGAAAGATGTCGTCTCTGTTTGTGACCTGTTTGAGCCTGATTCTAGCACAGGGTGTGAACTGAATATGAAGAAGTTCCTCAAGTCAGTGGGCTGTGTTCTGGGCACAGGCAAATCAGCAAAGGCAGGGCACAGTCTCAGGACTGGTGAAGTTAGTGTCTCATTTCAGACCTCTGGTCCTCTTTGTATCCGATCAGATGGGAAATACAAGTTTGTCAGGAATGTGCTTCTCTTTGAACAACAAATAATAGCACCGGTATATGAGTTGCACTTTATTTAGACTGTCCTGTTCAATGTAGAATTTCATTGTAATGTTTTCTTCCATGGAAGGGCTTGACAGATATGGTATATTAATAATTATGTTACATGAATAATTTGGTATATTAATGGTATATTAACAATTGTATTACAGTACATTAATAATTACAGGTTTTTTATAGGTAGCTGTAGATGTTATTGAGGCCATGCAGCTTTGTTGCTTTTTGCTTCTGTTTATTTGTAATACTGAATTGCAATTACATCATTTTTCCATTACAGTTCCTCTATCCAAAGTCTCACAAGTACCACTCTCTGCTCTCTTTTAAATTGGGTCCATTCAAATTTTGTGTGTGTAAGCTCTCGGGAATGACTATTGGGTTTTTACCCACTCTTAATAAAAGTTTCTAACTTTAAGGACTAGGAGTTTCTTCTTGAACTGATCATTATGTTCTCCAATGTACAATTGTTCGTAAGCTTCCACATGCAAGGGTCACCATATTTTTCCAGATATTAATAGGGCATCCGTTTTTGTTTAGTGTTTTTGTTTAGTGGAGAGGAGCACAAATTGTGTGGTGAGAGAAAAACATGAACATGAGAGTAAAAGCAACCCATGGGGAGGTATAGCCATAATGGTGTGCACAGTATATCCCCACTGAGAGTAAAGATAGGATGAATTTAGTGTGAGTTTTTATGAAGAGTTGAATGGGAAGAGTTTTACATGTACAAGCAAACATTTTGAAGAAGAAAGAGACTAAGCTGGGTGAGAATGACATGATATCTAGGTTTAAAAATGATGATAGACATGGGAGAGATGTCAGAAAGCATCGGTAGGCAGATATGTAAAGAAATTGATTGATCTGAAAAATCAATCAAAAGAGTGGTTCAGAAATATGTGGTCATAATGTTCACATTCAGAAATAAAACAATAATTCTGCAATAGAGATAAAAATGTACATGCTACTCTAATTTTATCCATTAATAAGTATATATTTCATGTACTTACACCATATTGTAGTCTATCAAAATGGTAATTTATTTCACAGTTCACTACAACATCTATATAAAATACAGTTGATGGTATATCAAATGTTTTACTTTTGGACACAGCAGTGAATATTACTGAAAAATATAATTAAGTTTTTTAACGATTTGGTTTTAGTCTTACCTGTATGTGCAAAAGATGTGTGTCTATTGCCCACCAAAGTCAGAAGAGGGTGTTTGGTCTTCTAGAACTGTACTGGTTTCAACCCATCATACTGACATTATTTCTTCTATGGAATTCAGGTTTCCTTATTTGGAAACACTTTATGATGCTAACAAGCACTCTACATCCATCCAAATTATAAAGAATTCTATGACACAGCTGCATAAGCTCTATACTTGACTCTACTCCATAAAAGGAAGAGAGAGAAGGTTTGACAGCTGATCTCCTAAACAGGAGAGATCACTGTTAAGGGCCAGACTCCTAGAATAGGCTTTTCTCCATCTGCTACACAAAGAATTTTCAGGATGTCTAGTCTTCACTGACTAAATCTGAGTATGAAATGTGTCTAGATCACTCTCACAGAAGAGGGCAGGAACAATCAGAAAATGGTGGGTGAAGTGATCAGAAACTGTAAATGTCTCATGTCCCTATTGTTACAGTTATTGGAAGGTGAAAGACTGAATTTGACTAAGTAGACAAGTATTATTGTTTCTCCTAATGGAGAGATTGATAAAAAAAAGTACAGAGTTGAGTCTTCATCCAAGTGGAGCCCAGACAACAGTTAATGGCAAATTGTTTTGTGCTCAGCAAGAGATAATGAACCAAACTGAGACTACATCTTCCTGTGAATGAAAGGCAGCATTAGGAAGTATTCTACAATCTATCACAAATGAATATTCCAGAACACACATATATGCAATCCATATTTTCCTACTAAGAAGTTAGAAAATATTAGGCAGGTATGTAACTTAACTGATGCACTTCTTGCCCACAGTGGAAGGAACTGTGGGTTAGAGCCCCTATCACTGAGTGAACTACTCCTGTTGGTACAATCCACTAGTTCTAGCCTTTAAATTAGAAGGTAGAGAATCCGGAAGTTCTAAATCATCCTCCAATACAAGTTTGAGGCCAGCCATACCTATTTGAGGTCTGGGCATTATAAAAAAAAAAGCCTCCATTTTTTAAAACCAGTTAGTCAATATTAATGACAATGTATTAAACACAGTTGCAAATGTTAACAGAGGAGTTAATATATTACTTCCAATAAATACATTCAGCCCTTATTTGAGTTGCATCAGATAAATATGTGTAGGATGGAAATAGGATTATCTGAGACTACAGTTAATATAATCAGTCTTTGGAATACTCTAAGCATATATTTTATTAGAAATTATATTTGACTCATGTGGAAAGACCATCCAATATAAAACTCTTCCACAGTTTTATAACACATTGTAGACTATTTCAGATTACTCGATATCTTAGTTACATTGTGGTATGTTAGTGTTTTCATGGTGGTTGACAGGCTGTCTCAGCTTCTGCAGCTTGTTACTGCATTACAGTGTCAAGCATAAACATTAGTACCACAAACCACAATGTTGCAAGAGGCCAAAATATGAAAGAATGCTATTGAACATGTAATTTGTTCAAATAAACATTTTCAAATTATTAAGTTGAATCACTGTATGTAGGAACATAATTGTGTAACTCTGAGTCTAAGTATATGTATATATATATATATACATATGTACATATATATACACATATATATGTGTATATATGTGTGTGTGTGCGTGTGTATCTCCATACTCTAAAATTTAAAGACTAATCTTATAATGTGACCAACGTACATTTTGAGTAGTAGAATGAAAAACATTATTTTGTCATAACATAGCAGTTTTGCAACATTGTTATTGCTGGTTGATTGGCCCATTTATTTTAACAGAGCTGGAGACTCTACAAAAATGCAGCAACATACTATATGATATTCCCCACTCCAAGAAAGAGATAGATTATCGGTTTTCATTGTTTCAATCTTTCCCCCAAATACACAGACATTCTTTGGTGAATAATTACTTTGTGATGACAGATTAGGAGACTAACAGAATGCTCAATTACTGACAAAGTAGTTCAAATCAATTGTAAATACGGAATAACAGAATGTTGTCGTTCAGTTTGAAATTCTCTCCCGAGAGACACAGCCAGAATACAGCAAACACAGAGGCGAATGCCAGCAGCAAACCACTGAATTGAGAATAGGACCCCCGTTGAAGGAATCAGAGAAAGAACTGGAAGAGCTTGAAGGGGCTCGAGACCCCATATGTACAACAATGCCAAGCAACCAGAGCTTCCAGGGACTAAGCCACTACCTAAAGACTATACATGGACTGACCCTGGACTCTGACCTCATAGGTAGCAATGATTATCCTAGTAAGAGCACCAGTGGAAGGGGAAGCCCTGGGTCCTGCTAAGACTGAACCCCCGGTGAACTAGATTGTTGAGGGGAGGGCGGCAAGGGGGGGAGGATGGGGAGGGGAACACCCATAAAGAAGGGGAGGGGGGATGTTTGCCCGGAAACCGGGAAAGGGAATAACACTTGAAATGTACATAAGAAATACTCAAGTTAATGAAAAAAAAAAAAAAAGAAACGAACTAAAGTCATCTGGGACAGAAAATCTTATTGGCATCAGCCTAGACTATAGATGAATATGAGAAAAATGTCTTTGATTAATGCTTAAGGTAAGAAGGCTCAGACAACTCTAATTTTTTCCACTTCTAGGCACGTAATCCTGGATGGTAGAAAAAAGAAATCCATATTGAAAAAAATCAATAATTAGAAATATTCCATGTTCTCTGCCACTGATTTCCTGCCGTGAATTCCTGTCATGATAGACTATATACTCTAAGCATAAATGCCTTTCTTCTCCTAGCTGTTTTTGTCATTGTGTTTACAACAGTAATAGAAATAAAGCTAAACAAATGTGTTTCTAGAAGCTTTAGCAAAGAGATCATAGCTTAGAAAGTTATCAATTGAGGAAGGTTCTTTAACACATATTATTGTCATTTTTTTCTGGTTCTTTTCAAGCCCATGATGACATTAACTGAGAAATTACATCAATACTTCCTGCTTATGTTGGATTTTAAATTGAAAATATAATTCAAATAAATCTCTCCTTTTATAACAGTTTTTATCAGTTATTTTAGTTACAGAAATACAAAAGTGACAAATAAAGGTTATTTGCTAATTTATGAAACTAGATACTAGTTATGGGGATTCTCTAATAATCTAAAGCTAGTCTAGGGAGAGGATTTCCAAAGGCTGTTGACTTTGTGCATGTCCAGAAAATTGTGTTGATGTGCTGAGTATTTTACTCTTTGTAAAACAGTTCTGGTGATTTTATAGTACTTGTAATACTTCCAGTTAATGAATCTATATGGAGATGATTATAAATATTGTATCTCTATTTTGGATTTTCATGTCTCACAATAATATCTCACTAATTGAGGAAATTATAGAAGAGAATCATTAGGGAAATATACTTCCAGACCTGTTGATGATGATGACATGGAGGGGTGGCAATAAACATAATTATAAACATGTAAAGGTTCATCATTAAGTCACAACACATAAAAAGGGAGGAATTACGTATATATGTAGCCATCTTTAAAAACTCTCCTTTGCCCTAATACACTGATACCTTCCTGTTTAAAAATTTCAAGGAGGCAGATGGATTTCTATCAAGTTTCTTGTTACAGAGATACTACTGTTGACTTCCTTCTTTTTGCATGTGTTCCTATAAAATTCCTCAACTCCAGACACTGTCATGACATTTATTATTGAGAATAGGAGAATTTTATATCTACCCACTCTAGATGAATAAATAGAAAGATTTAAGGTCTTCACATTGGCCGTTGTTAGGTTAAAAAGAGATGAGTGGCAGCTGAATGACCCAAGAATACCGAGGTAGTTTTTAGAAGAGTATCTCCAATTTTTGTACCAACCATTCTGAGCAACTGACGCCAACTTACTTAAGTCTGTTAATGGTAAAGTGTAGATTATAAATTCCTATAGTTTTTTTTTTTCTGTAGAACTCAATTGATAATCTAAACCATGTTTCTCAGAGGTCATAACTTCTTACCCCAATAAAGTATAGGTCTCCCAAAAAAGAATATAGGGAAAGAACATAGAGAGACTAAAATTGAACAGGAATCAAGTTGAAAGTATCATTGGAACCTAAATGTGACCTACTTAGACCAAGAAGACTACCATTTTGTGTCCTCCATCTTGCAAAATGGCATACAATCTATAGACCACCTATTAAAACACACACTAGGCCAACATTTTCTGTTCAGACAAAAATAATGACCTTATGGTTCTTTGCAGTATCTCTTCTCACACATTCAGGGCAACTTCCTTCAAACTTTGAGGTTTCCTTTTTGCTATTCTTTTAGAAGTATCTAATTCTGAAATACAAATCAGGTCACTTCTGGGTTAAGGAACAAGCGAGAAAATGAACACAAATAGTCAATGAACAAGCAAGACAAAGAATACAAACAGTCAATGAACAAGCAAGACAAAAAATACAAATAGTTAAGGAACAAGCAAGACAATAAACATAATCTCAAAATCACTATTTCTAAGGGCTTATCAGGATGACCAAGATATCTAAGCCTACTTCCCAGTCCTAGCCCAAAGTCATATTCCTGCGTGAAGCCTACTTCGGTGTTCTAGCCTGAAATCAGATTCTTACCTGAAGGTTTCATCCCTGTCCTGGCCCAGTGTCAAATTTCTGCCAAGCAGGCCCCAAAATTTCTCCACATCTTCCCCTTTTTTATTTCATAAATAAGACTCTGTCTGTCTGAGGTTGTTCTGACAAGAATGCCTTCCTCACTCATCATGGAATATGCATTATTAAAAGCGGTGCACTTATGTTTTAGGTTGGTAAGGCTCTGTGCCGAACTTACATGTCTCTGACTGCCAGCCTATTAAATTGATAGCTGTCTGGGGTGGGGGTTCTGTTCTTAATTCCAAGCCATGTATTTTGGACACCAACATATTGACATTGTTAAAGGCAAGTTTGATCTCAATGAGCAGAAATAAAAGTATTTTCAGAACAAGAAGGGATAGCATGATCGAGTTAGGCATAACATGCTTGAAGCTTGACCAAGAAGGACATATTGACCTCAGGCCATGAAAAAGTTTATCAGCAATATCTTCAGCATCAAAGCTCAGCAGAGAAGCATTCTTTAAATTTATAATCTCACTATGTGAAGTTAAAACATACAGACAGATGTTAAAATTATGCCAAATACCTTTCAAATGTCTTTGAATTTTTTCCCAATTATAGTGACTGCCATTGTAAGTTTTAGAAGTAACATAATTCTATTGGTGTTTAGCATGACACTCAAGATGGTTACTTACACTTAAACTCTGAACCACTTCTCTAATAATTTGAATAGTATCAGATGACATCAATCCATTGTTCCAAAGGCCTATCTAAATGCTCTTGAATACTCAGAACTTTATTACCATGTTTTAATAAATGATTAACAAAAGTAGTTGTCTTAACTTCTTGTGTCATATCAACTGCAGTAGCAATGGTGCTACCTGTTAATGTAATTAAAGCTGCTATGCCAACAATAATCAAACCCACAACCCTCTTGCTTCTGCTTAAAGCCTGAATCAATGCTTCCCATATTTGGAAGCTTTTTTCAGAATGTCAAGGTCCTGTGATACTCCTAGGCAATAAAACATAAGCTAGTGGATAGACCACCATAACAGAAATAGCATATATCAATACAGTAACACAATTAGAATACGATCAATACAACTTACAGTAGATACTATGAAAAGAAGAATTTTAACATGGCCAAATAATAAAACATTAGGAGCTTTAAAACAGTTACTAATACTTGTTTGAAATCCAGATCCTGTCATTGTTCTAAATCTAGAACCTATTCCAATTTTATCTACTGCTAACATATTTTTATAAAGAACTGCAGCTAACTTTGAAATATGTCTCTGAAAATGTCCAGAACCAGCCTTCCAAATGAAGACTGTCATTTCCTTTTTTTCAATATTGGATTGATTTCTATACCCGTCGTGATTGAGTCAGAAAAACTGGTAACACTAAAGGAAAGAGAAGAATCATTATTACTTTTTTTTGTTAAGTTTGAGACAGTTTCCATGGTTTCCATGGTTTCCATGGTTTCTATCCCACAAGGTCTAAAAATTTGAGGAAAGGCAGTTTGTCCAATCTGGGATACAGACAAGCAAAGGTAGGTCAGGAATATCCAGCCAATGCAGCTTCCCAATCACCATTGTCAGGACACTCAGCAAGGTCACAGTTTAGCACCGCTTTCTGTCTCAGCATCACCACATCTGATCAATCACTCTAGAAGCCACCATTCTCCTTCAACATCCTGCAGAAAAAATAAGAACATGCCCTTTTCACCATATTAAATACCTGATCAGACCATGCCATATGCCAGTATGTGAATTTTCTTCACCTAGACGTGATTATACCTAGTTGTAGAGTGCCATTGATATTCAACACAGAGTTCCATGGCATCCAAATTTTAAAATTTTAAAATAAATAGAATGGGATTTAATTGTGTGGTATACAGGGATCTAACTCGCCTTTTTTTAATTTTATGAAGATATTGTTTATAAGTTACACAATACCTTGTCATTGAGAATTATAAAGGATTATAGTAATATGGTTAAAATTAAATTGTTCACAAAACATCTCAAATGCTTGACTGCAACAGCCAGATGCACTATCTCTTTTAATCTGATTTAGAACACCAAGCATAGAGAAGCAACTTAATGATATATGAGAGTATACTTAAATGATCCCACAAATTCCACCAGGGAACTCCTTCAGCTGATAAACAACTTCAGCAATGTGGCAGGATATAAAATTAATTCAAACAAATCAGTAGCCTTCCCATACTCATAACTTCCCATAAACAGACTGAGAATGAAATTAGGGCAATGGCACCCTTCACAATAGTCATAAATAACACCAAATACCTCAACTGTGACTCTAACCAAGAAAGTGGAAGATCTGTATGACAAGACCAACTTCAAGTCTCTGAAGAAAGAAACTAAAGAAGCTCTCAGAGGACGGAAAGGTCTCCCATGCTCATGGATTATCAGGATTGATAATGTAAAAAATGGCCATATTGACAAAAGCAATCTACAGATTCAAAGTCCCCATCAAAAGTCCAACTCGATTGATACATTGAGTTAAAAAGAGCAATTTGTTTATTCACTGGGAAAAAAAAAAAAAAAAAAACCAAAAAACAAAAACAAAACAAAACAAAAACAGGATAGGAAATATTCCTCCAAAAAAAAAGAACTTCTGGAGAAATCACCATCCCTGACCTCAAGTTGTATTACAGAGCAATAGTGATAAAAACTGTGTGGTACTGGTGCAGAGACTGGCAGGAAGATCAGTGGAATAGAATTGAAGACCCAGAAATGAGTCAACACACCCATCATCACTTGATATTTGACAAAGAAGCTAAAACATCCAGTGGAAAAAAGATAGCATTTTCAACAAGTGTTGCTGATTCAACTGGAGGTTAGCATGTAGAAGAGAATAAGTCAATCCATTCTTATCACCTTGTAAAAAGCTCAAATTCAGGTAGATCATGGACCTTCACACAAAATCAGATGCACTCAAACTGACTGAAGAAAGAGTGGGGAAGAACCTGGAACACATGGGCACTGGGGAAAATTTCCTGAACAAAACCCAATGGCTTATTCTCTAAGATCAAGAATCAACAAATGGGACTTCATAGAATTGCAAAGCAACACTGTCATTAGAACAAAATGGCAAACAACAGATTGAGAAAAAAGATCTTTATCAATCCTACATCTGATAGAGGGCTAGTATCCAATATATGCAAAGAACTCATGACTTAGACTCCATAGAGCCAAATAACCTTATTAAAAATTGGGGTACAAAGCTAAATGAAGAATTGCCACCTGAGGAATATCGAATGGCTGAGAAGTACCTAAAGAAATGTTCAACACCCTTACTCATCAGGGAAATGCAAATTAAACCCACGAGATTCTTCCTCACTCCAGTCATGATGGCTAAGACAAAAAACTGAGGTGATAGAAAATGCTGGCAAGGATGTGGAGAAAGAGAAAAACTCCTCCATTGTTAGTGTATATTTGTCTTTATCAAGTTATCCCACAAGATGTAAAACAAAAAAACAGACAAAATGAGTAGTGCCACTAGACCATTTTCTGGAGTTTGGGAATCCTTTTCCTGTACTGGGGAAGGACCTGTGCTAAGAAAGTTGTAAATGATGAGAGACAGAAACATCTTAACAATATCAAATATTTCCCTGATGCAAGTGTGTAGACAAATATTTTCTCCAAAGGAAAAAAACTATTAACTCCAAATAAAAAAATATGAGGACTTTAAAATGACATTAAGTGACACAGGTCAGGCTCATAATGTAATATGTGAATTTTTTTTTCTGATGAGAATCATCTATTCATGTTTACAAGGCCTTCAGGGAAAAGACAGTATTACCGTTCAGTGCTCTTTTTTATTCCTGAGCATGTTGCTTACATTATACTAAAAGTCTCAGAGCTGTCATGTGCTACCTGTGCTGGAGAACACCACCTCAACTAATACCCCTCTATGGTCTGAACTATAAATTATTCTGAGTTCTTTAGCTGTCCTCCTTTTACTCTTTCTATCCAAGTACAGAAAATTTGTTTTTCAGATAACCAACACATGTGGTAGTTGGGCGTCACCATCTGGGTGGATTTTGTTCAGGGTTGTATCATTATGGAGAATACTCTAGAAGTTGCTGACAGTAATTCACACCCACATCCTCAGCCACTACTCCACTGATTTCAGTGTGAAATCTGTGCCTGAACCACTACCACTAAATCTAAGACTTCTTGGCCTCTGAAGAAATCAATTGAAGTGTGATCTTTATGCAGGAGACTCTTACTAGACCTGAAGGAAATGGCAACTGATTCTCTAGGAGTGACAGGATTAAACAGTGCACCCTGGGTCATCAAAATATCTCCACTGATAATGAGAGAAATGAAAGAGTATACACAAACAAAATGGTATTTTCAAATGCTTTTTCCTTATTTTATTTATTTCCTACTTATTGTGTTCATGACTTTTATTCATATTTCACAAGTGTTCTATATAAAATACCTATGTAAAGAAAGCAAAGAAACTAGGAATCATCTGGAACAATAGTTTTTGGAGTTGTAAAAGTAGTTACAAATGCTTAGGTTCACCCTTGAAACATTACAGAGATATAACTTCCTAGAGACAGCATACAATAACAGGAACTGCTAGCAGTAGGCTGGATAGAGACATCTAAGAAGACAGAGGCAGCTCCTTGTAAAGTAGGGTGGCCAGCTCCTTGTAAAGTAGGGTGGTGTCTGCAAACCTGAGAAGCAGGAGAGACATCCCTCCAGATGAAATATGAGGCTGCCTGAAGTAGGCCTGTATGGAGACATCTCTGTAGCTTGCAGCAGCTCTTTGTAAAAACAGTTTGTTTCTATTTCACCTAAATTTAGCCCCAGACAACAGCTGTATAGATTTCATTTGTGCATGACAGTCTTTCAGTTGGCCTTGGTGTGCATAATTATTCTACTATATCTGACTTTCTTACTTCTTTCTCCTTCTAATCTGGTGAATTCTGTGAAACTAGATGTTCCTTGATATAATGATTCTTAAAGAATTGGAAATTGAGGCATAGGGGCACAGCACAGCACAGCCCTAATGGCTCATCTTGGAAACAATGTATTAACTGCACAATAGTAGTACCAGATTAATGCTTGACTTGTAAAGAAACTTTAAAGAAATTATTAGAAAATGAATTAGAGCCAGCATTGGGATCTTAGGAAAGGAAAAAGTTATTGAAGTTAGGAAATAAGTTTTACATAACATTTGAGAGCTGTTCCAGATAAGGAAGTATAGAATATATAAAATTATATACTAGTAAAACTAAATCAAAATAGTGGAACACTTATGAGAGTCATTATGTGTACAGAACAAAAGGTAGCAGAACTACAGATTTAATTGATAATTTGATTCTTTCTGGCCACTGACTGGCAGCTTTGGCTATGTCATTTATCATTAAAGATTCACAGGGAAACGCAAGTAGCTTACCTCGGAGCTTTGAGTTCTGAAGTATAATAAGTCAAAAGTTAAAGATTAAATAATGATAAGTTTGCAATTATTATTATTTTGGCCACAGGCCTGGGAATAGGGGAAGCTTGAAACTTTGGGGTACAATCATAATTCTTAGTTCTTCATGGAATGTGGTTATTCTTTTGAATTTGATTTGGCAATGATTAGACAATGTCTTTTCTCTACCTGCTTTTGGATTATCAACAAAATACTTGGACAAGAGAAAGAGTAGAGAGCATGTGAACAGTGAATGACAGAGTGCATGAGGGAGCGAATGTGAGAACAAATCTGAGAGGGAATGTGAGAGTGAATGTAATAGCAAGTGAGAGAGCATGAGAAATGCATGTGAAGAGTGAGTGAAGAGAGAACTTGAAGTGTGTATGAAGATTGTGTGCGTGAGTGAAAGCAGAGTACTTGTGGTGTGTGTGAGATCATGTGAGGTGTGTATGAAGAGAGTAAATGAAAATGAAAGGGTAATGAACAGAGGTGTGTATGAGTGTGGGAGTTCGAGAAAAGAAAAGCACAGTAGAAAAAAGCAGACTGCGCAAATGAATGCAGAATGTGTTCAGCCTCAAGCTGCAAGAGAGCGAGAGAGAGAGAGAGAGAGAGAGAGAGAGAGAGAGAGAGAAATTTTAAGCCTTGAAATTGCCTGTCAGTTTGTACCCAAAGAGTAATAATCTGTGTATATTTATTTTGTGCCTTCCAGCTATCCCTTCTTCCAGTTGAGAACTCCGATCCTGTGTTGAGACAGGACCCCGGCAAATAACTGGCATGGAAAACTGGTAATCTTAGACATGAATAGAACCTGCTTCTGCATGTCGATTAGCAGGGCCCTAGAAATCCCATCCCTCACATTCTCGTTTCTTTGTTTCTTTACTTGCCATGGACTCAGAACACAAGTAGCCCCAGGAACTGAGGAGAGCATCTCATTCTGAGAACTTGATATGAAGAGTCCTCAATATTCAAGGAAGAAAGAGGGGCTTCCTTTGTCTTGGATTTGCAAGGAGAGGTGAACCCTAGGGAGCATTATGCAAATCCCTTGGTTAGTACAGCTGTGCCCTACCAAAAGTATCAAATGTAAGGAAATGCTCATTCTTGTGTCTGGAGTAACATAAAGTGTTTCCTTTGTTTTTAAAGAAAGAGATTCAATTCCTATTGCCTATAGTATTGGGTAGATAGACAAACCTGAAAATGATTGAATATACCTGAATTCAAGTTATAGACCATCTACAAGGCCTCGGCATGCCTAGTTGATCCAGACAGAAGTTTTATGCATGCATGTGTCTTGAAGTGAATATTTGAATGAAAAGTAACTAATTATATCATATGGCAAGCAAAATAAAAAGAAAAAGGAAATAAAATTAAGGGCCTTCTCTAAAGAAAGGTGAGAGTGGGGGAAAATTTTTTTCATAATAGTATAAATAAGAAAATTCCCTGCAACAACTCACACAATACATTACTAATAATATCCTCTTCTATATCCTCAATGTAAGTATAGGCCAAAGTCAAAGTCAAAGTATTCCAATTTCTTACAATATACCAACTGACTTGTACTAAGAGGCTAAGGCATTTGCCTCCAAGTCTTACCTCCTAAGTTTGTTACCCAGAGCTCACATGATCAGTTTCCCTGGTTTGTTCTCTGAACAACCTTCTATTATGGCAGGCATATGCACATCTGCAAACACATACACATTAAAGAATATTGTTTTCAAGAATGTCCTATAGGTAATGAGATACACTGTACTACAAATATTTCATCTACTTTGGTTTTAAATATTATTTTGAGATGTCTTCTAAAATCTATTTTTTTCTCTTTATAAAGAATCTAGTTCTTTCATGGTTGTTATCTTTCCATTACTTCAATTGCTTGCTTGGTATGTAGTTGTTACAGACAAAACTAATGTACACAATTTAACAGTGTCTTCTGTGCATTACAATAGCAAAACTGCAATGAAGTGGAAATTTAAGGGTTCTTTGGAAAGTCAGTTGGATTGTGTTTTGCTGGGGCAAACACATGAAGGAATGTTTAGTTCCATTAAAGTGGATTCAGGTGTGAAAGACTAAGGCCGACTCATTGAGGAACATTTTATTTTGCTGAAGTAAATACAGGAGAGAGGATGCTCTGCTAAAGCAAGCATGTGAAAGGACATGAGATGACGGTTTCTTTGCTAAGGACACAAATGTATTGGTCCCCTTTCATTACATAGTTGAGCTAAATTTGTCAGAACTCTATAGAAAGAAACACACAAATAATTCTGGTGTTGTAGTGCAATTTTGTGTTGCTTCATAGACTTGGGATGATTAGATACACATACTGAGGCTCGACATATAGAGGATGCATGATGTTTGGAGGTTATAAATAGGACTCTTCGGGATGACGGAGACAGACCTTGGGTTACTGGTATGCCTAATTGTTCAGTGCTTATGGATCACATCTTTGCTAATATTTGCTTCCCTGAGGGAGGCACAGCTGAGCACTTCTGGTGTTCCTGTTGGTCCCTTCTGCTGACACAAGCCAAGGCTGAGATCTGGCTATCTGTTAGGTTTGTGTCACCACTCTTGCTAGCCCACTTTACCCAACTGGACTGCTGGTGTATCCATGAAGTGCTTTTGAGTGGATCAAGCTGCTGCTCCTTGCCAACCTGTGAACTGAACTGCTGATTTCCAAACACAGACAGGAGTTGCTCCAAGATACATTCATAGACAGGTCAACTTCCCCCATATCCTTTCTTTTCCATTACCTCTGGTGGGTTGAGGGCTTCAAAGGTTAAAGCATTTAAGATTCATCATTAAAAATAGGTTTTGAAAAATTTAAATTTACAGCTTCAATCCATTGTATTTACATTATACCCTGCACTCTTTGCTCACTATTTCATATTTATCGATTTTGATTAAAATGGGTGCATAAAGGTAAGGGTGATGTGTCAGAGCTGTGCTGAGAAACTGATTTCAGATCTATATTCGTTTGAACATGGAGTTCATGGTACTATAATCTGAGAGACACAAGAATCTCACAGCCCTAATAGGCACCATGGAGACTTGAATTCTCAGAAAATAGAAGTGATATTCCTAATAATTTTTCTTTCAGACAGTATATGAAAAATAATATTTTCTCAAAACATTCTTTAAAACACCTAGATATTGGCATTATCATTTTGTAATAAGTTGAGAATGTCCAGTAACCTTTGTGTGACATTAAAATAACTCCTTTGAGTGTATAACTTAACTCATGAAACTTTCTAATTATGTTTTTCACAGAAATATATTTAAAAGTCTACAGATTTAAAATTACTTTTATTCAAAATAATGTTTTTTTTAATTTTCTTGTATTTTTATACTGAAAACACTGTAGTCCTTTTTCTGAAATTTTCTGTATTACTTATAGTATAAAAACAATACCGTGACCTCTAGTCACAAGAATTCACAGCACATGGGAGAAATGGTTTCAATATTTGAGATCTTTGTCACTGAGATAAATAATTAATGTACCAATATCACATTTTGAATATTATTGTGCTGCTATGTTATCTAGATGGGTTTACAATTTTTGTTTGTACATCAAATATATTCTTACTTAAAAAGTAAATTGAGCACACTAATAGTGCTTTAGATAATAACACATCACCTAAATTACCAATAACATCATGTCATCTAAACTATTGATCACTAGAATGATAGATTAATAGACAAAGAATAGATCATTATAAATCCAAGAAAAAGAAGATAAATGTTTAAAACTGCTTTACTATTTCACTCAAGAAGAAGGAAAATATTATAATATATCATATTGTCATTTAGAGAGAACTGTTTGTCCACCAATTTCGACTCATAAAAATGTGAAAATACATGGGCAAGAGTGGGTCATTATTTGAAAGACCCGTACAAAATTGCCTCCTGCAAGAATGGGACAGAGTGTCTATGATAACATTACTAACCAATTATTTGTTTATTTCTATTTTGTAAACTTGGTTAATGGTACATACTGATTAATCTCTAAGAAAAAATGTAAAAATGCATTAAACTATGTGAATTATACAAATAATGTATAGCATATATTATACATGAAATATTTACTATAAACAGAAAGTGAGCCATTGCATTGTGACATTATTCTGCCATTTAATTACTTTTTGTAAAGTTTTGTTTTCCGTAAATGATTCTGAGCTCTGTTTTCTGAATACAGTGTCAAGGGTTGAGATCCCATTCATGTAAATTTCTCTGAGTTTCTTTTTGGCTCCCTTTGTTAGTCACATGATGCAATGCTGATGGTGATAGACATCTGTGAATGCTTCTCTAGATACAGGTTTGAGCAGTGTGACAATCTAATGCAGTTCTTTGATAAAGTGACTCTATGAAAGAACAGCACCTGATATTATTTGTTATAGAAAAGCATAACACATATGGAAGCAAAGTTCTATGGAATTCCATGCTATTTACCATTGTATTCTGATATAGGATAATGATGAATTAAAACCCTAAAAGGTTCATATTTTTTTATATTTATATCTTCTAGAGGTTAATATAGAAATGTCAAATCCATGCCAGTTTCCAATAGAGGAAGAATTTCAGATGTCAGAATGTCAAAAAAAAAATCTGTTTATCTTTTCCCAGACTTAAAGAGAAAAGAAATTGTAGCTTGCATATCTGACCACTAAGAATTATTCAGCATGCTGAGGAGGCACCAATACCTAGCACATACCATTTACTGGTGAGTCACATTAACCGTAAGGTACAATTGACTCATCCTAACTCAGTATATGACAATTAACAGATTTAAGTGCTGAATACAAGGCATTTCTCTTGGGATATTAACCATGCTATGTTCATTAAATAAGCATATTCATTAAAATAAGGATAACATCTTGATTAGGACTAAACTATGTAAAATTTCTTAATCAAGAGTCACAGGACAACTGTTGTTATTCTAGGGTAAGATATGCTAACTTTATAAAACTCAAACCAGTAGCTCTCCACTCTGAAAAATAATAGTTTCTAAGCCTTTGTATCTTGCTAGAGGTGCTCATGATCTTTACTTCACTATGTGCTAACACTGCCAAAATGGGGTATATTAGACTCTTTGAGTTGAGAGATTGATTTGGCTGAGCAGTGGTCAGTTTTAAGGTCGAAGTGGTAGCATTTGCACTGGACCCTAGCAGAAATAAAGGGTATATTAATTTATGAAAAACGAAACAGAACAAAATCTTGGTGTGGATAAACATTTTATTATCATGATGTCCTATGATAGATGACAAACACAAATTCAAAGTAAAAACAAAACATGTTTCCCAGAAAATTGATGGGTAATCTTCAGGCACAAACGTCATAGGGTAGAGATGTACATATGCAGTTACTTATCTGTACTGGCTGGCATAAGTGATTCTGGGATATTTGGGATACGGTAGATTTTTCTGCCAAATTAAAATATTATACACTCCATTGTGAGATAGTGACACACACACAGTATTTTAGATAGAGTCAGATTTCTCGAGGAATCTCTGACAAGATGTTGCCCAGATGTGGACAAGACTGAAACTTGATGAAGATGAAGAGTTACTGGAGAACTGTCTTTGGTCTCAAGCCATTATATGCATCATGAGCGACAAGGATAAAGACTGAGGATTTTGTTGCTATGAAATATTGCTGAGGTTTCCTCAGCATACAAAGCAAACTGTCCTAACTAATTAATGCTCAAAATTAGAAACATTTATTGTTATTATTACTATTACTATTTTATTTACGTTCCAAATGTTTCTCCCCTTCCCAGTGTTCATTCCCAGAATTCTTCAACCCATCCCTTCTCCCCTTTGCCTTGGAGAGGCAAAGTACTAATCCCTAACACTATTAGTGATATTCTCTTAGGCTTGCGCATAGAAGAATGGTATCATCTGATGGCTCTACCCATCATCTGATTCAGATAAATATAGACACCCACAGTCAAAGAGTGGAAGAAGCTTGGAGACTCTTATGGAAGAATAGGATGAAGGATTGCAAAAGGATAGGAACTCTACAGGAAGACCAACAGAGCCAACTAACCTTGATTCTTGAGTTCTCAGAGCCTGGGAGGGAGACTACCAGTACTGCACATGCTTGCCCACGTCCCTGGCTCAAGAGGAAACTGTATAGGGCCTCTGGGAACAGGAAGAAAGGGACACTCAACACTGCTGTCCAGATACCACCTGGATCTGAAGGGACCCAGTCAAACAGTTCCCTGCACCCAAATCCAGTGGGAGGGAGGAGCTAGACCTTCAGAGGGGCAGACACACCTGGGAAGCCAGAAGAGACTACTCTCTGCCCACATTTGTGACTCTAGAGGAAAACACCTAGAGCCAGCTTACTCAGAGTCATATTTTAACCAGATGTCCTCCAGACCCTGATAAGCCCCTACTCATGCTTTTCAGCCATTGTGTCCTGCAGAGAGCATTCCAGAAAACCTGGCAGCCCAAGCCTAACCAGAGGTGTTTCAAATACAGATGCTTCATCAATTTTGACAAACTTTTAAAAATAATGAGGACCTAAAGACCCAATCGTTCTCCTGATATAGTAGCTCTGTTCCAGGATCCAGGGGGCCATAAAACCTTTCGGCGTCCCTTATCTCTTAGAGCCATAAAACAATCCTGTAACTTGTGGTACATTCCTTTGACATCCCCCATCCCCTGGTGCTCACAGCTTCTGCCTTTAAATACACTTTCTCCCAGCCTCTCGGCGTCTTCTGTCTCCTGCGTGGGATATGTGTCGGCCTGGAGATCTCTGTAATAGGTCTCCGTAATAAACCTCGCCTTTGCTTATTACATCCAAAATGGTCTCTCTGTGTCTGGGGTCTGCGATTTCCCAGGACTTGAATAAGGGTCTCTCTGCTGCGTGTGATCTTTCACTAAGAAGTCAGAGGAGGCTACCCTCTGCCCAGACCCTAGAGTGAATTGCCTAGCACCAACTGTGCCCCCTGGGTGCAAGGACCTAGGAGCAATCAGGAACAGGAACCTTTGATCCCTCCCTTCCCCCTTGCCTAGACCTGAAAGACAGTCTCTAGGAGCACTGACACACCTGAAATCCGAGTACCTGCTCTCAGAATAGGCTGAAAGAAAAGAGGAAAACAATTAGTTCTACAGGAGTGATGACACAGAGGTCAAGGAAGTGCAGTAGGATCAAGTTACTCTCAGAAACAGCAAGACAAGGAGAAACCAGAGACAACCCAATGGCTAGAGGCAAGCGCGGGAACCTAAATGACAGAAACCTAGACTGCTTGGCATCATCACAGCCCAGTTCTCCCATAAAAGAAAAGACTGGATATCCAAACAAACTGGAAAAGCAAGATTTAGATTTAAAATCACATTGTTTCATAATGAAGGAGGACTATAGGAAGGAAATAAAGAACTCACTTCAAGAAATGCAGGAAAACACAAGTAAACAAGTAGAAGCCCTTAGAGAGGAAACACAAAAAACCATGAAAGAATTAAGGAAAACACAACCAAGCAGGTGAAGGACTTGAAAAAAACCATTCAAGATTTAAAAAATGGAAATAGAAACAATAAAGAAAGCACAAAGGGCGACAACCTTGGATATAGAAATCCTAAGGGAGAGACAAGAAGTCATAGATACAAGCATCACCAACAGAATACAAGAGATAAAAGTGAGAATCTCAGGGGCAGAAGACATCATAGATTACATTGATACAGCTGTCAAAGATAATGTAAAATGCAGAAAACCCCCAGCCCAAAACATAGAGGAAATCCAGGAAACAATGAGAACATCAAACCGAACAATAATAGACGTAGAAGAAAGTGAAGAATCAGGGTTGGGGATTTAGCTGAGTGGTAGAGCTCTTGCCTAGCAAGTGAGAGGCCCTGGGTTCGGTCCCCAGCTCCGGAGGAAAAAAAAAAGTGAAGACTCCCAACTTAAAGGGCCAGTAAATATATTCATCAAAATTATAGAAGAAAACTTCCCTAACCTAAAGAAAGAGATGCCCATAAACATACAAGAAGCCTACAGAACTCCAAATAGATTGGATCAGAAGAGAAATTCCTCCTGCCACATAATGGTTAAAATATCAAATGCACAAAACAAAGAAAAATAAAAGCAGTAAAGCAAAAATGTTCAGTGACATATAAAGGCAGACCTATCAGAATTGGACCAAACTTCTCACCAGAGACTATGAAAGTCAGAAGATCCTGGACAGATGTCATACAGACCCTAAGAGAACACAAATGCCAGCCCAAGTTACTGTATCCAGCACAACTCTCAACATAGATGGAGAAACCAAGATATTGCATGGCAAAACTAAATTTACACAATATCTTTCTACAAATCCAGTCCTACAAAGGATAATAGATGGGAAACTCCAACAACTGGTTTTACTCAAGATGCAATCCACAGACCACACGAAGCTAAGGAGGAAGGATAACCAAAATGCAGATGCTCCCAGTCCTTCTTAAAAGGTGAAAAAAAAATCCATAGGAGGGTATATGGAAACAAAGTTTAGAGCAGTGACTGAAGGAATGGCCATTCAGAGTCTGACCCACATGTGGCATATATATATATATATATATATATATATATATATATATATCTCCACCAAAACTAGGTAACATTAATGAAGCTAAAAAAATGCAGGCTGAAAGGGTGAAAGGAACTGGATATAGATCTCTCCTGAGAGACACATCCAGAGCATGTCCAATTTAGAGGTCAATGCTAGCAGCAAACCACTGAACTGAGAACAGGACCCCCATGGAGGGAATTAGAGGAAGTATTTAAAGAGTTGAAAGAGGTTGCAACCCCATAAGAACAACAATGCCAACCAACCAGAGCTTCCAGGGACTAAACCACTACCGAAAGACTATACATGGACTGATCCAGGGCTCTAACTGCATATGTAGCAGAGAATGGCCTTGTTGGGGCACCAGTGGAAGGGGAAGCCCTTTGTCCTGCCAATGTTTTTCCCCCAGTGCAGGGGAATAGGAGGGGAGGAAGTAAGTGCGTTGGATGGAGGGAATACGCATATGGAGGAGGGGAAGTGGATGGGGGCTTATGGACAGGAAACCAAGAAAGGGAATAACATTTGAAATGTAAGTAAAGAAATATATCTAATTTAAAAAATGAATTAATGTGAAATAATCATTTAATTTCCCTACCTTATAACTTTAATTTGCCCAATTATTGTCCTTTTATAATATTAATTCAATTTTTTCACTTTGATTTTAATACTTGATAATCTCATCTTGATTCTAATGATTTAATTGTAAATTGATTTGCATACTTGCATACATGATCCTTTTACCTGTGAATTATAATTTCATGCTTCATTTCTTATAATTGTCAGGGATGTTAAGGCTGCTCTGTCATCATAGCATGAATACTTTCAAAGGTAATCAATCAAATATGTGTGATTAAAGCATCCAGGAATCTTTTAGTTGATCTTCACAAACAAGGTAGCATAGAAGATTAGTAGAGCTGATAGTGAGTAATGGGCAGAGCATCTGTTGTGCAGAAAGAAAGCAACTTTTAGAATAAGCAACAATGTTTATGTGGAGGATTTGACACATGCTGGCTCACTGTGAGCTATCCTCCATATACTGCCAACAGTGATGAAGTTAGCATCATTAGGCTCCAGATTACTGGTTGTGATCATGAATTTTGTCCCAGACCAACAGACATGGAAACAACCTGGAACCACTATGACCTTGTAGTTGCTTCTTTAATGAGAAAACTAGGAACATAGGTTTCTTTTGTAACCAGGCCAAGTAGATGATAACACTCTGATCAACCCTGCAGATAAGAGTGGCTCTTTTTCCATCAGAAAGAAAGAGAGATGGAAGCATTTCAAAATAGTGCTTCTCCAGTGTCTGTGATTAGGAAGAAAACATAAAACACACTGGTGGGATCTAGATAAAACCTATGGTTCTGCACAACTGGATGGTTGATTTATAGTGACAGTTAGGAGTTATGCTTGCAGAACCAAGTTTGCATCAGGTTGATTTCAACAATGAATTTACAGAGACATGCAAAAGAGTCCAAATATACCCTCACATGGTAGGGAAAATACATGAATATCTGTCTGGTTGTACATGTGGCAGATGTTCCACAGTGTTCTGTTCTGGATGTTAATATTGATTCCACTCAGAGAGAGGGATGATGTACCATTCACAGCACAGTCAATAAATGTAGAATTTATTTTTCTATGCAAGAGAGATATTTGCTTCTTCTCTTTCAATAAGGCAACCATCCTCAGGTATTCTGCACACAAGTCCTTTAATAAGACAGGGTGGAATATAATGTTCTCATTGAAACTAACCATGGATTTTCCAACTAACACACCAAGAAGGCCCAGACTGACAGGGAAATGAATGCATGTGTTGCAATTTCTATATTTTTATTGTAATGTATCTAGACATTTTCTTTAATACTTAGTAAATCAGATTGACATAAGAATTTATCACAAATTTAGAAGGCTGACCTACTGTCTTCAATGTTTGGTGACGCTCACTCAGATCCTTATTCACATCTCCTTATTTGGAAGTATTAAGAAAGAACAGCACTCCAAGAACCACAGCAAATGTGTGTTTTGGATGAGCTACATTCGGTGAGCAAGATCCAGACAGATACCTGATAGCAGAATGCAATGCTCGAAGTGACACCTACCTACCTGTCCAGTGTCAGACCCACCTAGATTCATCTGAATAAGCTATGTTCGTAGCATGGATCTGTCATAATTGCAGCCTTTGTTTTCCTTTATTTTTTGTATCTGTACACAAATGATTATGCTTGTTTAGATTTATTGCCCTCTACACTCTGGACAGATTTTTGCCATATATACCCAAGACTTTTCTAGCATTCCATTAAATATGCCAGTTTCTCCATAGAAACAGAAATACTTTACTATTCTCTTTTTTAAATCTATGTTTACTTTAAAGAAGTTTTACTAGTGCTATTTGAATAGTAAAATGTTGCACTGTGATCCATATCAATGACCCAGTTTTTATTCAGGCTGAGGCCAAGAAAGGAGCATAGAGACTTGAGATTATCTAGGTGTGTGGCAACAGTTAGCTTCCTTACTCTCTCACTTCACTTAGTTTTTTCCATATCAGGAGTATATAAGCAGGGTTTCAAAAATGAAAGAAAATGTTTGGCCTACCTCTTTTTATCCTCCCTTACATTGTCTATAATGATCCTTTCCATTTATTTGTGTACACACACATGTACACACACAAACATGCACATACACACACACACACACACACACACACGCATTTTCCTCTTTACAACAGAATAAGCAGCTATTGTGTACATATACCACATGTTGTTTATTTAGCTGATTTAATCTATGTAAAGAGGTTAGAAAACTCAGCTCATTCTTTCGTATGATTATTGGGAGGCAGGTCAAAATAAGTATGTCTGCTAAATGCTGATTTAGATACATTTGTTTCATGTGAACATTCATGCATGGATAGCTGTATATGGGGGGGTGTGGTCTCCCAAGCAATGTGATTGTTTTTTCCCTGGAAATCATTTTTGACATTCTCAACAACATTTTTTATAGGTTTCATTATTTTCTGCACCTTCATTAGAATTTATTTTATTTCTTTATGTTATGAGCATAATTACTCATGCTTGGTTTTAGTTTCACCTTGCTTGGTGGATCTTTTCCTATGTTTATTCTTTGAGTTTGTGTCTCTGTCTAATTTTGTTTAATTCCTATGTTTGTCTGGCTGTTTTCAAAAATTGTACTTCCCTTTCTGACTGTCTTACATAGCTCCTATATGGAGTTTCTTGCTTGTTTCAATTCCTTTTGAGACCTTTATGTGTTCTTAAGAGGTTTTTAAAGTTTATAAATTATTGAATATATAATATTATATGGGCATGAATAATTTGCCTGTATGTTCCATACATACCATGCATCTTTTTGAAAACTAAGGAGGTGGTGAAAAGAGAGTTCTGGATCCCTTAAGACTCTAAATTTGAGAGTTGTAAGTCATCATGATGATGCTGGTAGTTGAGCCTGGATCTTCTAGAAGGCCAGCCTGTGTTCTTATCCTCTGAGCAAACACTCCAATTGGCTTTTATCATTTTTAACAATTAATTAAAGTTATTCTATATGACATTTAAGCTATTTAATTATCTTTGATTTTTGTCATTGAAAGTCATGAACCTGAGAGAAGTTAAATTTCCTTTATTTTTCATGTTTCTTACGTCTTCATTGTGACTTATGTACCTATTGAGATAGAAATTCTTCTTCTTATGGTGGATGATTTCTTACCATATTCTTTAGGATACAATCCCTGTACCACTCAGCAAATAGGAAACATATTACCATAGTGGTAACAAAAGGAATGGAGCCTGAAGATTAGACTTATGAATACAATTAAACTAACAAAATTTGACAAATACACAGCTAATAAATGATCTTAAATGTTAAAACTTACATATAACAAGCTATAAAGTAAATGTTAAAAAAAAGCTAATAATAATGAGTACAATAAAGAGATTGGAGTGAGGAGAAAAATAACAAAAGCAGTAAGATCAAATAAAAAATGAGATAATAAGGAATGATGAAATGTAAATATGAATGATGGAGGAAAACAAGGTATTACAATATTATTGAACACTAAATATACAATCTTTCTTTTTTATTTTTGAGAATCTAATGTAAAAACATAACAAAACATTATTGTGTCTGCTCCTCAGTTTCCTCAATTCAAATCTTTTCTTATACAACTGACCATGCCATCCTCAAATATCACACCATTCTTTTATTTTCTTTATACTTTTGTTTTTAAAATTAATTAATTATTTTTTAATTTTGTTTATTTATATGACACATGCTCTTCCATCCTGATCCACACTTAGAAAGTTCTTCCTGCCATCACTCCACCCCTTCAAATCTGAGAGGGTGACCCTCCCTGGTAAGCCCTTCCTTGGGGCATCATGTCTCTACAGAAATAGGTGCATCCTCTCCTACTGAGGCCTGACAAGGCAACCCCTTGCTGTAAGTACTGGTGGCCTCAGAATAGCCCAGGCATGTTCTTCAGTTGTTGGCTCAGTCCATGGGTGCTCCCAGGGGTCCAGGTTACTTGACACTTTTGGTATTCCTGTGGGAAAGTCATGGTCTTCTGTTCCTTCAATCCTTCTTCTAATCTCTTCCATAGGGGTCCCAACCTCAGTTCAAAGCTTGGCTATGGGTATTTGCACATGTCTCAGTCAATTGCTGGGCATTGTTTTTGATAATTTAATATCTTCAGTCAGTGTTAGCCATACATGCATGGGAGTAGAGCTACACAAAGTAGCAGAGGGAAGCTATCAGTGGCCACATTTTAAGAAGTGCATGCTGACAGGAACGGGATATAGATCACTCCTGAAAGACACAGCCAGAACATGTCAAATACAGAGATGAATGCTGGCAGCAAACCACTGAACTAAGAACTAAGAAACCTTTGGAGGTTTACAGTAAGGAGTGAAAGTGTTGAAGGGTCTAGCAACCCCATAGGAACAACAATTCCAACCAGAACTCCCAGAGACTGAACCACTACCCAAAGACTATACATGGACTGATCCTGGGCTCCAACTGCATATGTAGTAAAGGATGGCCTTGCTGGGCACCAATATAAAGAGAAGACCTTGGTCCTGCCAGGTTGGACACCCAGTGTAGAGGATGGTTGTTGGCAGGTAGGGGGGTTGGATGGGGAGGAGAACACCATTATAAAAGGGGATGAGAGGAGTTAGGGGGCCGATGGACAAGAAACTGGGAAAGGAAATAACATTTGAAATGCAAATAAGACATACTCAAATTAAAAAAATGGAATAAATAAATTAAAAATAAAGTATGACCATGATTCTCCCAGCAGCACTAAAAAACAACTCCTTCTATTCTCTAGCATTTATGAGCAAACCTGGAACCTTTGTACTGTCTGCTTCTTTAATTAGTATATTACTATCTTTTATGTACTAATACTAAGAAACTCTTTTTTTCTTTTCTATTTAAGGAATGTGTGCTAGGAACATCCACTGTAGCTTTCCTTATTCTGTATGAGTCCCAACTTGTGCTACAACTCAGACTTCCCACAGGGAATGACTGTGTCCTCTACTAATACAGAAAAGGTAATGGCATTCTTTATTGCTAGAAATAAAAAGGAAGGAAGATTGATATGGTACTGAGACAACTGGTTAGCCTCTTCTACTGAAACAACTGACTCTCCATGAGCTTTGCAACTAATCCTGTGGCATTTGAAAAAGTGTTTCAGTGGGTGATTCATGAGGAAGAGCATCTGGGTTACCCTAGTTTCTCACTTCTACTTCCATGAGGATTTATGTTAGGACCTGTGTCACTGTGAGAGGAGACTCTTCATACTGTAGACAGTAATAGACTGCCATATCTTCAGACTCCAGGCTGCTGATAGTGAAAGTAACTACTCTCTCTCATTCTCCTGATCTTCAATCACTCCCACTTCCTCCTCCTTCTATCTAAATGTAATAGTTTCATCTGATGTTCTCAGTACGAGCAATACATGTGACAGCTGGGCATTTCCATCTGGGTGGTTTTTGTTCAGGGCTGTATCACTGTGGCGGATACTCTCGAACTTGCTGACAGTAATACACACCCGCATCCTCAGCCCTCACTCTACTGATTTTCAGTGTGAAATATGTTCCTGACCCACTGCCACTGAACCTCTCTGAGACTCCTGATGCACGGGTAGACGTCCAATAAGTCAGGAGCTGAGGAGACTGTCCTGGCCTCTGCAGAAACCAATTCAAGTATGTCTTGCCGTCTTTGTATGCCAGACTCTTACTAGACCTGCAGGTGATGGAAGCTGACTCTCCTGAAGGGACAGGATTGGGGAGTGCACTCTGAGTCATCACAATATCCCCATTGACTCCTAAAATGAGAGAAATGAAAGGTAGGCACAACCATAATGCTATTTTCAAATGAATTTTTCTTTCCTTTATTTCCTACTTATTGTGTTCATGACATTCATTCATATTTCAAAAATGCTCAACATAAAATACCTATGTAAAGAGAGCTTATAACCCCTCTACGAATCATCTAGACCATCAATTTGTGTATGGGTAGCCACAAATGCTTAGGTTTACCTAGGAACCCTTAGAAAAACATGCCTGGCCATAAAAAAACCAGTGATTTCAAATATGAACAGCACCTCCATCTGTATCTGGATTAGGAGGGCCCAGAAATCCCCACCCCACACATTTTCTTTATGTAATTCTTTACTAACCAGGAATCCAGAGCACAAGCAACCCCAGGAACTGAAGAGAGCACCTCATTCTGAGAACTTGATATGAAGAGTCCTGAATATTCAAGGCAGAAAGCGGGGCTAGCTTTTATCTTGGACTTGCAAAAAGAGGTGTACCCTAGGGAGCATTATGCAAATCCATTGGTTAGCACAGCTGGGTGAACAGTACCAAGGGTAAGAAATAGCCCCTTCTTATATGTGCAGTAACATAAAGTGTCTCCTCTTTTTTAAAGGAACAGATTCAATTCCTATTATCTATGGTACAGGGTAGATAAGACACCCCTGATATTGACTGGACATAAATCAATTCCAGTCCTAAACCATCTACAAGGTGAAGGCTTGCCTAGTTGATCTAGACTGAAGTTTCATAGAGGCATGCATCCTAAAGCCATCATTTGAATAAGAATTAAATAATTATATCCCATGACAAGCAAAACAAAAAGGAAAAAGAAATAAAATTAATGGTCTTTTCTAAGTAAAGGTAAGACTGGGAGATATTTTTCCTAAAAATATAAATATGAAAATTTCTTGAAGCTGCTCACAATCCAGTACTAATAAAATTTAATTGCATATCTTCAATATGTTTTCCATATAACCAAAGTATTTAGAATTACAATGCAGCAATTGAGTCTTCCTAGGTGACTAATGTACTTGCCTCCTCAGTTTAATACCCAGGTCTCACAAGGTCAGTTACCGTTGTTTGTTTTCTGATAACCCTTCTACCAAATCAGGCATATGCACATATGCAAAAATGCATACAATAAAGAAGTAAATATTGTTTTAAAGAATGTCCTATGGGTAATGAGATACAATATACTACAGATATTTAATCTGTTTGGTTTTAAGTACTGTTTTTTCATCCTTAATTTTTTTCTCCTTATACAGAATCTAGTTCTTTCATGGTTGGTATCCTTGTGGTACTTCAATTTCTTGCTTAGTATGTAGTTGGAACATACACTGCTAATTGCCCAATTTAATAGTGGTTTCTGTGCATTACATTAGCAAGACTGTACTTAAGTGGAAATTTAAGGATCCTTTGGAAAGTCATTTGGATGGTGTTTTGCTAGGGCAAATGAGTAGGAATGTTCAGTTTCATTAAAGTGGAAACAGGTGTGCAAGGCTAAGACAGACTTAAGGGATGTTTTGCTAAAGTAGACACATTAGTGAGGATGCTCCCCTAAAGCAAGCACATGAAATGACTCCTGGTGAAGGATTCTTTGCTAAGGACATACATGGATTGGTCCACCTTACATTGCATAGTTGAGCTGCAATTGCCCAGACACCACAGAGCGAGATGCCCAAAAATAATTATGGTGTTGTTCTGCAATTTTGTGCCACTTCCATGGAGTTGCACTGATTAGATAAACAGGCTGAGGCAAGATACATGCCGAAGCAAGACTTGTGTTGAGGCAATGCACAGGGAGGATTCCTTGTGTTGGGAGGGTATAAATTGGACTCCACAGAGTGATGGACGCAGAGCTTGGCTTACTGGTACAGCTGGGTGTAAAATGCTTGTAGGTCTCACATCTTCTCTGAATTTTGCTTCCCTGTAAGAGGCTCAGCAGAGAATGTCTCCTGCTGTTCCTGATGTGTTCTTCTGCTGACTCAAGCCAGGGTAAAGCCTGGATGACTCAAATAAGTCCTGTCACCACTTTGGGGATGTGACTTTGTCAAACTGGACTGATGGCGTATTCATGAGGTGTGAGCAAGTGGATTAAGCTGCTACTGCCTGATAAACTATGAATTTAATTTCTGACTTCCAGACACCTCAGACAGGAACATTTCTAGACAGGACGACTTTCCCCATATCCTTCCTTTCCACTTCTGTTGGTGCAGGCTTCAAAATAAGTTAAAGAATTTAAGATCCATCAATAAAAATAGATTTTGAGAAATTTAAAGTTTGCAACAGGAATGGCAGGGCTGCCTCTGTGTAATTCCTGGGGATTAGGCAGCTGCAAAAACATCTCCTACAGTTGAAAAGCCTGAGAGACCAAGGATTGCTGTACAGGCAATGCCAGCCAATCATGAACTGCTGTTTAGAAGAGATACTTTCTTGGGACCAATGAGGGTGCAAGTGGGGTGTATTAAAGTAAATTGAACACCCTAAAATGACTCTAGGTGATACCAGGTCACCTATAGTACCCATAACATCAAGTCAGCTAAAGTATTGATCACTAGGATGTTTGGTTAATAGACAAAGAATAGTTGATCAATTATATAGCCAAGAGGAAGAAAATCAAAGGTTCGAAAGAGTTTAAATATTTCTCTCAAACAAGAAGGAAAATATTATAATGTATTATATTGCCATTTAGAAAGAACTGGTTGCCTACAACTTTGGACTGATAAAAATGCAAAAATAGATTAGCCAAGAGTTGGCCATTACTTGAGACACCAGTATGAAATCTACTCCTCCAAAAGCTGGGACAAACGTCTATAATAATATTACTGATCGATTATTTACTTATTTACTTTCGTACACCTCTTTTATGGTACATAGTGATTAATATATAAGAGAACAATTAAAATTTATTAAACTAAGTGAATTATACATATAATGTGTAACATATACATGAAATTTTTATTGTAAACAAAGGAGTATTATTCATTGTGGAATTATTCTGCCATCTAATGTAAATGATCTTGAGGTTTTTTTTTATTTTTAATACATTGTGAAGGGAGGAGATCACATTCATGGTCCCTTCTCTTAGTTTCTTTTATCTTTCTTTATTAGTCCCATGATGTAATGTTGAAGGTTATAGAGAAGGTGAATGCTTCTCTAGATACCAGGTTGAGCACTGTGAACAATCTTATGCCATTCATTGATAAAGTTGCCACACTTTGAAAGAACAGCACCTGATATTATTTGTTATGTGAAAGCATAACACATCTGAAAGCAATGTTCTGTAGAATTCCATGCTATTTAGCATTGTATTCAGATAAATCTTTGGATACCCAAGAATTCGATAAAAAATACCACCATGCACCATGATAATGGTAGGTTATTTATAATTGATGAATTAAAAACCTAAAAAGGTTTATATTTTTTATATTTATATCCTCTAGAGGTTGATATAAAAATGTAAACGCATACACCTGTTCCATAGAGGAAGAATTTCAGATGTCTGTTTATTTCGTATAGACTTAAAATAAAAGAAAATTCTAGCTTACATATCTGACTACTGAGAATTTATCAGAATGATGAGTAGACACCAATACCTAGCATGTAATGTTTACTGATGAATTACATTAACTGTAAGGTACAATTGACTCATCCTAACTCAGTAAATGATATTTAACAGGTTTAAGTTCTGAATACAAGACATTTCTCTTGAGATATAAACAAAACCAGAGTATATTCACTATGTAAGGTTAAAATCTTGATCAGTTCTGGATTATGTGAAATTTCCTAATCAAGAACCCTAATACCAACTGTTGTAATTCTAGAACAAAACTATGCCAGCTTCATAAAACACAAACGAGTAGCTCTCCAGTCTTAAAAATATGTTTCTAAGCCTTTGTATACTGTTAGATGTGCTCACGAACTTTACATAAATATGTGCTAACACTGCCAAAACTAGAAATATTATCCTTATTCATTGTATAGAATATTGGTCAGTTTTAAGATGGAAGTGTTAGTATTATCCTTGGAACTTAGCAGACACAAAGTGTATTTTAATATATGAAAAGAAAACCTCAGTGTGAATAAACATTTTCTTATCTTCATGACTTTTGATAGATGACAAACAAAAATTCAAGGCAAAAACAAAGCATTTTTCAGAAAAATACAGGTTAATGTTCAAACATAAATATTATAGGATTGAGAAGTGTCTATGCAGTTCTCTGCATGTGCTGTATTAAGTTATCTGGGATAGATAGGATTGGGTATTTCTGCTGACTTAAAATATTTTGTACTACACTGTAGGATGATGGCATATGGACTGTTAGATAAAGAGTCATATTTCCTGTGAAGGTCACTCTGACAAGATTTTCCCAAGAAGCTGAGAAAACAGAAACTTGACCCAGATGAAGAGATACTGGAGAGTTCTCTCTGGTCTCTAGACATTATAAGCATCATGAGCTCCAAAGACATATACTGAGGATAGTGTGGCTAAAAATTAGCTGAGGTTTCCTTAGTACGTAAAGCAAACTGCCCAAAAATAATTAATGGTCAAAATTAAAGACTATTACTCTTACTCTTATTCTTATTCTTATTATTTACATTCCAAATGTTGCTCCCCTTCCCAGTCTTCCCTCTCAGTGTTCTGTACTCCATCCCCTCTCCCCTTTGCCTCTGAGAGGCAAAGCCCTAATCCCCTAACTCTACTAATGATATTCTGTTATGCTTGCACACATGTTATCCTCTAAAGGCTCTACCCAGAATCTGATTCAGATAAATATAGACATCACAGCCAAACAGTGGATGGAGCTTGGGACACTTATGAAAAATAGGGCAAAGGATTGCATACCCCAAAAAGGATAGGAACTCTACAGGAAGACCAACAGAATCAACTATACTGGATCCTGGTGGCAGAGTCTGAACCACTAACCAAAGAACATACATGGTTTGAAACTATGCCTCCCCACTCATATATAGCAGATGTGCAGCTTGACTTTCATGTGGTCCTGATCAACTAGAACTGGGGCTATTCCAAAAGATGTTGCCTATAAGGGGGATGTGTTCTACTATCTGGGCTGCCTTTTCTGACCTCAGTAGGAGAGTAAGCACCTAGCTTTACTGAAACTTGAAATGCCAGGTTGGGGGTATGATAGGTAGTGAGGACCCCAATTGCTCAATGGAGAAGGGGGGATAGGAGAAGGTTTGTGGCACAGGTGACCAGGAGGTGGGATGAGAGTGGGAGGATGTAAAGTGAAAAAAATTTAAAAAATTAAAATTAGAAAAAAAGACTTTGCACTGCATCTGAGACACCGCACCTGAAGGGAACGACCGAATAAACCGTTCTCTGCACCCAAATCCCGTGGGAGGGAGAGCTAAACCTTCAGAGAGGCGGACACGCCTGGGAAACCAGAAGAGACTGCACACTGCACACAGTACTGATCCCAGAGGAAAACAAAAGCTATCTGGAACCCTGGTACACGGAACCTCCCAGAAAGGGCGGCGCAGATCTTCCTGGTTGCTGAGGCCAAAGAGAGCTCATAGGCAACACCCCTCGAGCAAACTTGAGCCTGGGGACCACAGGTAAGACAAAATTTTCTGCTACAAACGACTTGCCTGGTGAACTCAAGACACAGGCTCACAGGAACAGCTGAAGACCTGTAGAGCGGAAAAACTACACGCCCGAAAGCAGAACACTCTGTCCCCATAACTGGCTGAAAGAAAACAGGAAAACAGGTCTACAGGACTCGTGAAACACAGGCTTATAAGACAATCTAGCCACTGTCAGAAATAGCAGAACAAAGTAACACTAGAGATAATCTGATGGCGAGAGGCAAGCGCAGGAACCCAAGCAACAGAAACCAAGACTACATGGCATCATCGGAGCCCAATTCTCCCACCAAAGCAAACACGGAATATCCAAACACACCAGAAAAGCAAGATCTAGTTTCAAAATCATATTTGATCATGATGTTGGAGGACTTCAAGAAAGACATGAAGAACTCCCTTAGAGAAACACAGGAAAACATAAATAAACAAGTAGAAGCCTACAGAGAGGAATCGTAAAAATTCCTAAAAGAATTCCAGGAAAATATAAATAAACAAGTAGAAGCCCATAGAGAGGAGTCACAAAATCCTAAAAGAATTCCAGGAAAACATAAATAAACAAGTAGAAGCCCATAGAGAGGAGTCACAAAATCCCTGAAAGAATTCCAGGAAAACACAATCAAACAGTTGAAGGAATTAAAAATGGAAATAGAAGCAATCAAGAAAAGAACACATGGAAACAACCCTGGATATAGAAAACCAAAAAGAAGAGACAAGGAGTTGTAGATACAAGCTTCACCAACAGAATACAAGAGATGGAAGAGAATCTCAGGAGCAGAAGATTCCATAGAAATCATTGACTCAACTGTCAAAGATAATGTAAAAAGCGGAAAAAGCTACTGGTCCAAAACATACAGGAAATCCAGGACTCAATGAGAAGATCGAACCTAAGGATAATAGGTATAGAAGAGAGTGAAGACTCCCAGCTCAAAGGACCAGTAAATATCTTCAACAAAATCATAGAAGAAAACTTAAAAAAAGAGATACCCATAGGCATACAGGAAGCCTACAGAACTCCAAATAGATTGGAACAGAAAAGAAACACCTCCCATCACATAATAGTCAAAACACCAAACGCACAAAATAAAGAAAGAATATTAAAAGCAGTAAGGGAAAAAGGTCAAGTAACATATAAAGGCAGACCTATCAGAATCACACCAGACTTCTCGCCAGAAACTATGAAGGCCAGAAGATCCTGGACTGATGTCATACAGACCCTAAGAGAACACAAATGCCAGCCCAGGTTACTGTATCCTGCAAAACTCTCAATCAACATAGATGGAGAAACCAAGATATTCCATGACAAAACCAAATTTACACAATATCTTTCTACAAATCCAGCACTACAAAGGATAATAAATGGAAAAGCCCAACATAAGGAGGCAAGCTACACCCTAGAAGAAGCAAGAAACTAATCGTCTTGGCAACAAAACAAAGAGAAGAAAAGCACACAAACATAACCTCACATCCAAATATGAATACAACGAAGCAATAATCACTATTCCTTAATATCTCTCAACATCAATGGCCTCAACTCCCCAATAAAAAGACATAGATTAACAAATTGGATACATTTAACGAGGACCCTGCATTCTGCTGCCTACAGGAAACACACCTCAGAGACAAAGACAGACACACCTCAGAGTGAAAGGCTGGAAAACAACTTTCCAAGCAAATGGTCAGAAGAAGCAAGCTGGAGTAGCCATTCTAATATCAGATAAAATCAATTTTCAACTAAAAGTCATCAAAAAAGATAAGGAAGGACACTTCATATTCATCAAAGGAAAAATCCACCAAGATGAACTCTCAATCCTAAATATCTATGCCCCAAATACAAGGGCACCTACATACGTAAAAGAAACCTTACTAAAGCTCAAAACACACATTGCACCTCACACAATAATAGTAGGAGATTTCAACACCCCACTCTCATCAATGGACAGATCATGGAAACAGAAATTAAACAGAGACGTAGACAGACTAAGAGAAGTCATGAGCCAAATGGACTTAACAGATATTTATAGAACATTCTATCCTAAAGCAAAAGGATATACCTTCTTCTCAGCTCCTCATGGTACTTTCTCCAAAATTGACCATATAATTGGTCAAAAAACGGGCCTCAACAGGTACAGAAAGATAGAAATAATCCCATGCCTGCTATCAGACCACCACGGCCTAAAACTGGTCTTCAATAACAATAAGGGAAGAATGCCCACATATACGTGGAAATTGAACAATGCTCTACTCAATGATAACCTGGTCAAGGAAGAAATAAAGAAAGAAATTAAAAACTTTTTTAGAATTTAATGAAAATGAAGGTACAACATACCCAAACTTATGGGACACAATGAAAGCTGTGCTGAGAGGAAAACTCATGGCGCTCGAGTGCCTGCAGAAAGAAACAGGAAAGAGCATATGTCAGCAACTTGACAGCACACCTAAAAGCTCTAGAACAAAAAGAAGCAAATACACCCAGGAGGAGTAGAAGGCAGGAAATAATCAAACTCAGAGCCGAAATCAACCAAGTAGAAACAAAAAGGACCATAGAAAGAATCAACAGAACCAAAAGTTGGTTCTTTGAGAAAATCAACAAGATAGATAAACCCTTAGCCAGACTAACGAGAGGACACAGAGAGTGTGTCCAAATTAACAAAATCAGAAATGAAAAGGAAGACATAACTACAGATTCAGAGGAAATTCAAAAAATCATCAGATCTTACTATAAAAGCCTATATTCAACAAAACTTGAAAATCTGCAGGAAATGGACAATTTCCTAGACAGATACCAGGTACCGAAATTAAATCAGGAACAGATAAACCAGTTAAACAACCCCATAACTCCTAAGGAAATAGAAGCAGTCATTAAAGGTCTCCCAAACAAAAAGAGCCCAGGTCCAGACGGGTTTAGTGCAGAATTCTATCAGACCTTCATAGAAGACCTCGTACCAATATTATCCAAACTATTCCACAAAATTGAAACAGATGGAGCACTACCGAATTCCTTCTATGAAGCCACAATTACTCTTATACCTAAACCACACAAAGACCCAACAAAGAAAGAGAACTTAAGAACAATTTCCTTATGAATATCGATGCAAAAATACTCAATAAAATTCTGGCAAACCCGAATCCAAGAGCACATCAAAACAATCATCCACCATGATCAAGTGAGGCTTCATCTCAGGCATGCAGGGATGGTTTAATATACGGAAAACCATCAACGTGATCCATTATATAAACAAACTGAAAGAACAAAACCACATGATCATTTCATTAGATGCTGAGAAAGCATTTGACAAAATTCAACACCCCTTCATGATAAAAGTCCTGGAAAGAATAGGAATTCAAGGCCCATACCTAAACATAGTAAAAGCCATGTACAGCAAAACAGTTGCTAACATTAAACTAAATGGAGAGAAACTTGAAGCAATCCCACTAAAATCAGGGAAGAAAAGGCTGCCCACTCTCTCCCTAGTTATTCAATATAATTCTTGAAGTTCTAGCCAGAGCAATCAGACAACAAAAGGAGGTCAAGGTGATACAGATCGGAAAAGAAGAAGTCAAAATATCACTATTTGCAGATGATATGATAGTATATTTAAGTGATGCCAAAAGTTCCACCAGAGAACTACTAAAGCTGATAAACAACTTCAGCAAAGTGGCTGGGTATAAAATTAACTCAAATAAATCAGTAGCCTTCCTCTACACAAAAGAGAAACAAGCTGAGAAAGAAATTAGGGAAACGACACCCTTCATAATAGATCCAAATAATATAAAGTACCTCGGTGTGACTTTAACCAAGCAAGGGAAAGATCTGTACAATAAGAACTTCAAGACTCTGAAGAAAGAAATTGAAGAAGATCTCAGAAGATGGAAAGATCTCCCATGCTCATGGATTGGCAGGATTAATATAGTAAAAATGGCCATTCTGCCAAAAGCGATCTACAGATTCAATACAATCCCCATCAAAATACCAATCCAATTCTTCAAATAGTTAGACAGAACAATTTGCAAATTCATCTGGAATAACAAAAAACCCAGGATAGCTAAAACTATCCTCAACAATAAAAGGACTTCAGGGGGAATCACTATCCCAGAACTCAAGCAGTATTACAGAGCAATAGTGATAAAAACTGCATGGTATTGGTACAGAGACAGACAGATAGACCAATGGAACAGAATTGAAGACCCAGAAATCAACCCACACACCTATGGGCACTTGATTTTTGACAAAGGAGCCAAAACCATCCAATGGAAAAAAGATAGCATTTTCAGCAAATGGTGCTGGTTCAACTGGACGTCAACATGTAGAAGAATGCAGATCGATCCATGCTTATCACCCTGTACAAAGCTTAAGTCCAAGTGGATCAAGGACCTCCACATCAAACCAGATACACTCAAACTAATAGAAGAAAAACTAGGGAAGCATTTGGAACACAAGGGCACTGGAAAAAATTTCCTGAACAAAACACCAATGGCTTATGCTCTAAGATCAAGAATCAACAAATGGGATCTCATAAAACTGCAAAGCTTCTGTAAGGCAAAGGAAACTGTGGTTAGGACAAAACGGCAACCAACAGATTGGGAAAAGATCTTTACCAATCCTACAACAGATAGAGGGCTTATATCCAAAATATACAAAGAACTCAAGAAGTTAGACAGCAGGGAGACAAATAACCCTATTAAAAAATGGGGTTCAGAGCTAAACAAAAGAATTCACAGCTGAGGAATGCGAATGGCGAGAAACACCTAAAGAAATGTTCAACATCGTTAGTCATAAAGGAAATGCAAATCAAAACAACCCTGAGATTTCACCTCACACCAGTGAGAATGGCTAAGATCAAAAACTCAGGTGACAGCAAATGCTGGCGAGGATGTGGAGAAAGGGAACACTCCTCCATTGTTGGTGGGGTTGCAGACTGCTACAACCATTCTGGAAATCAGTCTGGAGGTTCTTCAGAAAAATTGGACATTGAACTGCCTAAGGATCCAGCTATACCTCTCTTGGGCATATACCCAAAAGATGCCCCAACATATAAAAAAGACACGTGCTCCACTATGTTCATCGCAGCCTTATTTATAATAGCCAGAAGCTGGAAAGAACCCAGATGCCCTTCAACAGAGGAATGGATACAGAAAATGTGGTACATCTACACAATGGAATATTACTCAGCTATCAAAAACAATGACTTTATGAAATTCGTAGGCAAATGGTTGGAACTGGAAAATATCATCCTGAGTGAGCTAACCCAATCACAGAAAGACATACATGGTATGTACTCATTGATAAGTGGCTATTAGCCCCAAATGCTTGAAGTTACCCTAGATGCCTAGAACAAATGAAACTCAAGACGGATGATCAAAATGTGAATGCAGATTGCTCCTGAGAGACACAGCCAGAATACAGCGAATACAGAGGCGAATGCCAGCAGCAAACCACTGAACTGAGAATTAGGACCCCTGTTGAAGGAATCAGAAAAAGAACTGGAAGAGCTTGAAGGAGCTCGAGACCCCATATGTACAGCAATGCCAACCAACCAGAGCTTCCAGGGACTAAGCCACTACCCAAAGACTATACATGGACTGACCCTGGACTCTGACCTCATAGGTAGCAATGAATATCCTAGTAAGAGCACCAGTGGAAGGGGAAGCCCTGGGTCCTGCTAAGACTGAACCCCCAGTGAACTAGACTGTTGGGGAGAGGGCAGTAATGGGGGGAGGGTTGGGAGGGGAACACCCATAAGGAAGGGGAGGGAGAGGGGGATGTTTGCCCGGAAACCGGGAAAGGGAATAACACTCGAAATGTATATAAGAAATACTCAAGTTAATTAAAAAAAAAAGAAAAAAGAAAAAAGACTTCATAAATTTTGAAGGCTAATGGACAGGGGTGGAGAATATCATGCAAAGTGAGGTGAACCAGGCATGGTAGGTTCTTACATTTAGGCAGATATTAGCCATAAAATACAGGTGCCATGTTAGACTCCTCAGACCTAGAAAAGCCAAACAAGAAAGAAGGCCCAAGATAAGAAGATCTAATCTCACTTAAAAAGTGGAATAAAGTAGTAAGAAGAGGCAGAAGGAAGGAGGGAAATGAGAGGGAGGGGAATGGGTTATTCAGGTTCAAGTGTGTGGTAAACCAGGAAAAATGGCTAGATGGCCATGAAAATGAATGAAAATCTGATGCTGGTGAGTAGGTAGGATTAGTAAAACACCTGGAATAAGGGAGGCACCCAAGAAGCAATGGGACAATATTAGTTATGACTACATATATTGTCCATATGGAACATGGAGAGACCACCTCCTGTAGATAGGCAGGAAACCAGTGTAGCTACAAAGACTGCAATGCACGCACAAAACTTTTTTTTAATGGTCAGGTGCCTTGATTTTTTTCTTTTACAGAATAGTTTCTTTATTTACATTTCATACTTTCCTGGTTTCCCTCTGGAAAATCCCTATCCCATCCTCCCTTTCCTGCTTCTATTAGTGTGATCCCCCATCCATCTACCTACTTCCCCCTGCCTGCCTGCTCTGGCATTCTCTTATAATGTGGTACCAAGCATTCGAAGGACCATTGATGTCCTCATGTATGCTTTGGTTGGCGATTTAGTCACTGGGAGTTCTGGGGTTTCTGGTTGGTTGATATTTTTGTTCTTCATATAGGGTTGCATACACTTTCAGCTCCTTCAGTTCTTTCTCTAACTCCTCCATTGGGGACCCTATTCTTAGTCCAGTGGTTGGCTTGGCACATCTGCCTCGTATTGGTCAGACACTGGCAGAGTCTCTCAGGAGATAGTTATATCAGTCTCCTGTCAGCATGTACTTCTGGGCATCTGCAATAGTGTCCATGTTTAGTGTCTGTATATTAAATGGATCCCCATGTGGGGCATTCTGTAGATGGCCTATTTTCAGTCTATGCTTCACATTTTGTCTCCATATTTTCTCCTAAGAAGAAGACCTAAATATCCCTTCTAAGACGGACTGAACATCCACAGTTTGGTCTTCTTGAGCTTCATGTGGTCTTTTAATTGTATCTTGGGTATTCTGAGATTTTGGGCTAATATCCTCTAATCAGTGAGTATATACCAATTGTGTTCTTGTGTTATTGGGTTACCTCACTCAGGATGATAATTTCTACTTCCATCCATTTGCCTCAGAATTTCCTGAAGTCATTGTTTTTAATAGCTGAGCAGTACCCCATTGTGAAAATGTGCCACATTTTCTTTTTCCTTTTCTTTATTTTTTCTTTTCTTTTATTGGATATTTTCTTTATTTACATTTCAAATGTTATCATACTTCCAGGATTTCCCTCTAGAAAACCCATCACATCACTCCATTCCTTCACAAAGGTGCTACCCCACCCACATACCTACTCCCTCCTTCCTGACTGTCCTGGCATTCCCCTACACTGAGGCATCAATCATGCATAGGAACAAGGGCCTCTCTTCCCAGAGATCCTCAACAAGGCCTATCAAGAGGTACATATGCAGCTGGAAACATGGGTGGATACATGGGTGGTTAGTCTCTGGGAGCTCTGAGGAGTCTGGGTATTTGATATTATTGTTCCTATGGAGTTGCAAATCCCCTCAATTATCTCAGTCCTTCCTATAATGACTGCATTGGAGACACCATTCTCAGTTCTATTGTTGGCTGTGAGCATGTGTCTCTGTATTTGACAGGTTCTGGTAGAGCAAGTCAGGAGCCAGTTATGTTGGGCTCCTGTCCACATGCACCTCTTGCCATTCCCATTAGTGACTGGGTTAAGAGACTGCACATGGTATTTTCCCCATTTGTGACAGTCTATTGATGGCCTTTCATTCAGTCTCTCTATCACTCTTTGTATCCATATTTTTTCCTGTATTTTGCTCCTCCTTCTAAGAAGTACTGAAATATCCACACTTTTGTCTTTCTTCTTCTTGAGTTTCATGTGATCTGTAAATTGTATATTGAGTAACCTGAGCTTTAGACTAATATCCACTCATCAGGGAGTACATACAATTTGTGTTCTTTCCCACAAAACTTTCAAATCAAAACGTATCCTACATACAAGAATTGTGGACATGTGGGATACCGCGGAGACTACAGGAATGATTAATTCTTAATTTCTCGTTAGTATTTGCTTTTCTCTCTATTTAGGGTTATGCTTTTGTCATTTTATATAACTTATGCAACATTGGTTTTAATTTGTCCTAATAAATATCATCCTGAGTGAGGTAACTCAATCACAGAAAAACACACTTGGTATGCACTCATTGTAGTTGTATAAGATCAATAATAGTTTTTAACTTTGATTCTAATAACTTTAAAATCTCTAGGGAATACTAATAACTTAATTGTAAATTGATTTGCATATTTGCATACACGATTCTTTCACCTCTGAATCATGATATTTTTCAGCTTCTTTTCTTATAAATGTCAGGGATGTTAAGGGTGGTCTATTATCATGGTATGAATACCTTCAAAGGTATTCAAGCAAATATGTGTGATTAAGGCATTCAGGAATGACATAGTAAATGTTTCAGCATGTTCTCCTTAAGAAACAAAGTAGCCAAGAAGATAAGTAGAGCTAACAATGGTTAGAGCATCTGTTGTGCAGAAAGGAAGCAACTTTTAGAATAAGCAACAATGTATAGGTGAAGGATTTGATACATGCTGGATCACTGTGAGCTATCCTCTACATACGGCCAACAGTGATGAAGTTAGCATCACCAGGGTCCAGGATACTGATTATGATCATGAATTTTTCCACAGAACAACAGACACTGAAGCAGCCTGGAATGCCTATGACCCTTCTGGTTGCATCTTTAATGAGAAAACTAGGAGAACACCCAAGTGTTTTTTTTTTTTAATACTATGCCAAGTAGATACTAACGCTCTGATCCACCCCACACAGGACAGTGGTTCTTTCCCCACCAGGAAGAAAGAAATGTGGGAAGAAAACATAAAACACACTGGTATGATCTAGATAAAATCTATGGTTCAGCACAACTGGATCATTGATTTATAGTGATAGGAGCTCTGCTTGCAGACTCAAATTTCCATTGGGTTACCATTTCAACATTGAGTTCACAGAGACATGCAAAAGAGTCAAAATTTCCCCTCAACTGGTAGTGTAAATAAGTGAGTATCCTCCTGGTTGTACTGTGGCAGATCTTCCTCAGTGTTCTAGTCTGGATGTTAATGTGGGTTCCACTAACAGTGAGGGACTGAAGAACCATTCAAAGCACAGGCAACACATTCTAAGCAACGGAGATATTTGTTCCTCTCTTTCAAAAAGGCAACCCAGCCTCAGTTATTCTGTAGACAAGCCCTTTCATAAGACATGGTAGAATGTATTGTTCTCATAGAAATTAGCCACGAGTTTTCCAACTAACACACCAAGAAGGACCAGATTGACAAGGAAATTTATGCATGTGCTTCCATTTCTTTACTTTTTTTATAACGTATCTAGCAAATTTCTTTAATACATGTTAAATCAGACTGACATAAGAATTTATTACAAATTTAGAAGGCTGACCTACTGTCTTCAAAGATAAGTGACCCTCACTCAGATCCTTGATCTTATCTCTTTATCTGGAATCATTAGGAAAGAACAACACTTCAAGAACCATAACAAATGTGTGCTTTGGGTAAGCTATGTTCAGTGAGCAAGATCCAGACAGATAACTTATAGCAGAATGCAATGTTCAAAGTGACACCTACCCAACTGTCCAGTCTCAGACCCAGCTAGCTTCATCTGAAAAAGTTATGCTCATAGCAAAGATCTGGCATAACTGCAGTCTTTGTGGTCCTTTCTTTTTAACTTCTGCTCACAGATGATTATTACTGTTTAGAGTGTTGCCTATGACACTCTGGACAGGTTTTTACCACGTCTTCCCAGGCCCTATGTAGAATTTCTTTAAATATGTCACTTTCTTCATAGAAGCTGAAATCCTTTACTATTCTCCTTTTTAAAAGTTGTGTTTCTTCAAAGAAAGTTTAACGATGCTCTTTGAAGAGTAAAATGATGCACTGTGATACATATCAACACCCCAATTGATATTCAAGCTGAGGTGAAGAAAGGAGCATAAAGACTTGCGATTACCTAGGTGTGTGGCAATAATTAGCTTCCTTATTCTCTCTTTCATTTCACTTACTTTTTTTCCATTTGATGAATATATAATCTTGTTTTCACACATTAAAGAAAATATTTAGCATACCTCTTCTGATGCTCCCTTACTTTGCCTTTATAGATCATTTCCATTTATTTTGTCATATATACATATATATGACATGTATATCATATATATATATATATATATGTTTGTGTGTTTTCCTCCTTACATCGGAAGCAGCTATTGTGTACACATACCACATGTTATTTATTTGGCTTGTTTAATCTATGTAAATATGTTAGACAACTCACCTAATACTTTGGTCTGATTATTGGGAAGCAGGTCAAAATCAATATATGTGTGCCAGTATCTCTGCTAAGTGATTATTTAGATACATTTTTAATATGAACGACCATGCATGGCTAGCTGTATTATGGGGGATAAACTCCCAAGCAATGTGATTGTTATTTCCCTGGAGATAATTTTTGACATTCTCAACAACCTTTTGTACAGGTTTCATTTTGTCCTGCATCTTCATTAGAATTTATTTTATTTCTTTTTGTTATGAGCATAACTATTCATATTTGGTTTTAGTTTCACTTTGCTTGGTGGATCATTTTCTATGTTTATCCTTTGAGTCTGTGTCTCTATCTAATTCTGTGTAATTGCTACATTTGTCTGATTGTTCTCAAAAATTGTACTTATGTTTCTGTCTGTCTTATACAGCTCCTACATGGACTTTCTTTCCTGCTTGAATTCCTCTTGAGACCTTTATCATTTCTTATAAGGTTTTTGAAATTTATTGATTATTGAATATATAATATTATATGGGTATGAGTATTTTGCCTGTATGTTGCATACATACCCTGCATCTATTTCAAAACTAAGGAGTTCAAAGAGAATTCTGGATCCCCTATGACTGGAATTTGTTATTTGTGAGTCATCATGATGCTGCTGGATGAGTCTGGATCCTCTAAAAGGACAACCTATGTTCCTAACCACTGAACAATCATTCCAGCTTGCTTTTTATCACTTTTAATACTTAATTTTAAGTTACTCTGTATGACACTGACACTGAAGCTATTTAATTATCTTTGATTTTTAGTCATTGAAAGTCATGAATGCAAGAGAAGTCAAATTTCCTTTATTTTTCATGTTTCTTACATCTTAATAATTATGACTTATGAATCTATTGGGATAGAAATTCTATTTCTTTTAGTGGATGCTTTCTTAGCATATTCTTTAGGATACAATCGCTGTATCACTTAGCAAATAGGAAACAGGTCACCATAATGGTAACAAAAGCAATGAGGCCTGAAGGCTAGAATTATGAATACAATTAAACTAACAAAATTAAGCAAGTACACAGCTCATAACAAAAAATCCAAAATGTTAAAAATTATGTGGAATAAGCTATAATGTAAATGTTAAATTAAAGCTAATAAAGTGAGTATAATAAAGTGATTGGAGTGAGAAAGAAAGGAATAAAAGCTGTAAGATCAAATCAAAAAGAGATAGTAAGAAAAGATTAAATGTAAATATGAATGATAGAAGAAAACAAGGTATCACAGTATTATTGCACACTAAATGTACAAATCTTTCTTTTTTTATCTTTGAGAATCTCATGTAGATAAAAGAAAATATGGTTGTATCTGCTCCACAGTTTCTTCACTTCAAGTCTCTTCTTATAAAATGGACCATGCCGTCTCCAAATATTACATCATTCTTTTATTTTCCTTTTTCTTTGTTTTAAAAATTAATTATTTTATTACTTTATTCATTTACATTCCACATGTTGCCCCCTCCTGATCCACACTTATAAATTTCTTACTCCATCACTCCATCGCTTCACCTCTGAGAGGGTATACCTCCCTGATAAACCTTTCCCTGTGGCATCATGTCTCTACAGAATTAGGTGCATCCTCTCCTACTGAGGCCACACAAGACAACCCTCTGCTTTAAGTACTGGTGGCCTCAGACTAGCCCTTGTATGTTCTTTGGTTGTGGGCTCAGTCCAGGGGAGCTCCCGGGAGTCCGGAATAGTTGACATTTTTACTTCCTGTGAGGTTGCCATGATGTGCAGTTCCTTCAGTCCTTCCCCTAATTCCTTCCACAGGGTCCCGACCTCATTGCAATGCTTGGCTATGGATATCTGCATTTGCCTTATTCAACTGCTGGGCATGGTTTTTGATAAGTTAATCCTTCAGTCAGTGTTAGCCATATGTGCATGGGAGTGGAGCTACACAAAATAATGAAGGAAACCTATAAGGGGCCACATTTTAAGAAGAATGATCCTGCCTTCCCAACAGCTTAATACTACCAAAACTCCTTCCATGAACTAGGCTTTATGAGAAAATCAGGTACCTTCATATTGGCTGCTTCTTTCATTAGTATTTTATTACCTTTTTTGTATTAACATTGAGAGACTATTTTTTCTTCGCTATTTAAGGAATTTGTGCTAGGACCATCCATTGTAGTTTTCCCTATTCAGTATGATTCCCAACTAGTGCTACAAATCAGACATTCCACAAGGAATGACTGTGTCCTCTGCTAATGCTGATAAGATACTAATATTCTGTAATGCTAGCAATGAAAAGGAAGGAAGATTGTTATGGTACAGAGAGGACTGTCTAGCCTCTTCTACCAAACCAACTGCCTCTCCATGAGCTTTGCAATCAATCCTGCGGCATCTGAGAAAGTGTTTCAGTGGGTGATTCATGAGAAAGAGCAATGGGGCTAGCCCTGTCTCTCACTTCTGCTTCCATGAGGATTTACGTTAGGACTTGTGTCACTGTGAGAGAAAACTCAGCATACTGTAGGCAATAGTAGACTGCCATATCTTCAGGATCCAGGATGCTGATAGTGAGAGTAAAGTCTGTCCCATACCCAATGACACTGAACTCTGATGACACCGCATTTGCCTAGTAAGTTGCAATGTAGATCCAGACTGTAAGAGCTTTCCCTGGTTTTTGGAGGAAAGTTTTTTACATAATTGCTAATGCCCTGACTTGCCAGGAAAGTCATGGTGACTCTGTCTCCCAGAGATGTAGACATGGAAGACAGAGACTAGGTTATTTGGATGTCATATCTGGCACCTAGAATTGGAGGAAAAATAAATACCCACATTGTAAGAAAGAATGTCCCCCAATATCAATCAACATTAATCACAGGCTATCAATGAAATACACATTTTGGTCATTTTTACCTGGAAAACAGAGCAGCAAAAGCTAAAGGAACTGAGCAGGGGCCCTCATTTTCATGCAAAATCCTGATTGCAGTGACAGCTATACAGAGAGTATCAGGCCCATATGAAGACTTGCTCAAGACTGTGCAGTGAGTGCACGCAAATCACTGGAAACTATTTATTGCTAGCACAGCTGCAAGGCTTGCTCTTCTGCACTTAGCAGAAATCCAGTATACACAAACACCCAAGGTCAGACCACATATAGGTCTCAAGGGAATGAATTCTTTTTTAAAGTTTCTAAATTATAATTTGGTATAAAAGCTATTGTGGCTTCATAGATGGAATTTAGTAGTGCTCATCTATTTCTATTTTGTGGAATAGTTTGGACAGTATTGGTATGAGGTCTTTTACGAAGGTCTCATAGAATTCTGCACTAAACCCATCTGGTCCTGGCTCTTTTTGGTTAGGAGAATTTTAATAACTGCTTTTTTTCATTAGGAGGTATGGGGTTGTTTAACTGGTTTATCTGTTCCTGATTTAACTTTGTTTCCTGGTATCTGTCTAGAAAATTGTCCATTTCCTCTAGATTTTTCAGTTTTCTTGAATATAGGCTTTTGTAGTAAGATCTGATAATTTTTTTGAATTTCCTCTGAATCTGTAGTTATGTCTCCCTTTTCATTTCTGATTTTGTTAATTTGGACACACTCTCTGTGTCCACTCGTTAGTCTGGCTAAGGGTTTATCTATCTTGTTGAAAGAACCTCCTGGTTCTGTTGATTCTTTGTAGTCCTTTTTATTTCTACTTGGTTGATTTCAGCCTTGAATTTGATTATTTCTTGCCTTCTACTCCTCTTGGGTTTATTTTTTTCTTTTTTGTTCTAGAGCTTTTTGGTGTGCTGTCAAGCCCCTAACATATGCTCTCTCCTTTTTGTAGGCACTCAGAGCTATGTGTTTTCCTCTTAGCACTGCTTTCATTGTGTCCCATATGTTTGGGTATATTTTATCTTCGTTTTCATTAAATTCTAAAAAGTCTTTAATTACGTTCTTTATTTCTTTCTTGACCAAGCTCTTATTGAGTAGAGCATTGTTCAACTTCCATGTATATGTGGGTTTTCTGTCATTTTTTATTGTTATTGAAGACCAGTCTTAGTGTGTGGTGATCCGATAGGATGCATAAGATTATTTCTATCATCCTGTATCTATTGAGGCCTATTTTGTGACTGCTTATTGAAGCGTCCACCTCGACCGGCAAGGAAGACGCGACACCGTTGGATCCTTCTTTAACAGCCTTTATTGCAGGAACAACTCATTGATGATACGGGGACCCCAGAGAACAAAGGCACTCACCTTAAGTACAAAACAGACAGATGGCTGTGAACTTGTCCTCTGGGGACTGGTGGAGTGAAGACATCTTATTAACATGCTTATCAACTATGGCCTAGTAAAAATGCCAGAAGAAAGCTAAAGACACGGCTTAATGGTGGTAATAACACAAACGACCACTAGATGTCAGTGCCATTAATAGTCGCTCCCAACAGATTATATGGTCAATTTAGCAACAGTACCATGAGGTGCAGAGAAGAAGGTATATCCTTTTGTTTTAGGATGTAATGTTCTATAAATATCTGTTAAATCCATTTGGTTCATAACTTCAGTTAGTTTCTCTATGTCTTTGATTAATTTCTGTTTCCATGATCTGTTCATTCATGTGAGTGAGATGTTGAAATCTCCTATCATTATGCTGTGAGGTGCAATGTGTATTTTGAGCTTAATAAGGTTTCTTTTATGAATGTAGTTGTCCTTGCACTTGGAGCATACATTGAACTTTCACCTTGGTGGATTATTCCTTTGACAAATATTAAGTCTCCTTCCTAATCTTTGTTAATGAGTTTTAGTTGAAAGTCAATTTTATATGATATTAGAATGGCAACTCCAGCTTGTTTCTTCAGGCCATTTGCTTGGAAAGTTGTTTTGAAGCTATTTACTCTGAGGTAGTGTCTGTCTTTGTCTCTGAGTTGTGTTTCCTTCATGCCGCAAAATGATGGATCCTCTTTACATATCCAGTCTGTTAGTCTATGTCTTTTTATTGGTGGATTCAGTATGTTAATGTTGAGAGATATTAAGGAATAGTGATTGTCTGTGATATTTTAGAGGTGGAATTACGTTTGTGTTTCTCTCTTTTGGTTTCATTGCAAGCAAATTATATTCTTGCTTTCTGTATGGTGTAGTTTCTCTCCTTGTTTTTGATATTTGCATCTATTATCCTTTGTAGGGCTGGATTTATAGAAAGATATTGTGAAAATTTATTTTTTAAATGGAATTTCTTGGTTTCTCCATCCATGTTAATTGAGAGTATTGCTGGATACAGTAACTTGGGCTGGCATTTGTGTTCTCTTAGGGTCTATATGACACCTGTCAAGGATCTTCTGGCTTTCAAAGTCTCTGGTGAGGATTCTGGTGTATTTCTTAGAGGTTTGACTTTATATGTCACTTGACCATTTCCCCTTACTGCTTTTAATATTTTTTCTGTGTTATTTTGCATTTGGTGTTTTAACTATTATGTGATGGGAGGAATTTCTCTTCTGGTCCAATCTATTTGGAGTTCTGTAGGTTGCTTGTATGTTTATGGGCATCTCTTTCTTTAGGTTAGGGAAGTTTTCTTCCATAATTTTGTTGATATATTTAATGGCCCTTTAAGTTGGGAGTATTCACTTTCTTCTATACCTATTATCCTTAGGTTTGATGTTCTCATTGTGTCCTGTATTTCCTGGATATTTGGGGCAAGGATCTTTTTGCATTTTACATTATCTTTGACAGTTCTGTCAGTGTTTCTATGGTATCTTCTGCCCCGAGGTTCTCTCGTCTATCTTTTGTATTCTGTTGGTGATGCTTTTATCTATGACTCCTTGTCTCTTCCTTAGGTTTTCTGTATCCAGGGTTGTCTCCCTCTGCGCTTTCTTTATTGTTTCTGTCTTCATTTTTTTTATCCTGAATGGTTTTGTTCAATTCCTTTACCTGTTTGTGTTGTGTTTCATGTAATTCTTTCTGGGATTTTTGTGTTCCTCTTTAAGGGCTTCTACTTGTTTATTTCTGTTTTCCTGCATTTCTTTAAGAGTGTTGTTTATGTCCTTCTTAAATTCCTCCATTATTATAAAATAATGTATTTTTAAATGTAAATTTTGCTCTTCCGGTGTGTTTAGATATCCAGTATTTTCTTTTGTGGGAGAACTGGGCTTTGATGATGTCAAGTAGTCTTGGTTTCCGTTGCTTAGGTTCCTGTGCTTGTCTCTAGCCATTGTATTGTATCTGGTGTTTGCTTGTCTTGCTGCTTCTGAGAGTGACTTGAGCCCCCCTGTAGGCCTGTGTGTCAGCACCACCGTAGAATTCTTTTCCTGTTTTCTTTCAGCCATTTCTGAGAACACGTGCTCTGATTTTACATATGTAGGTGTACCTGATGACTGTTTTTCAGCTCTAGGCATTCGCAGTAATCAGAAATGTCCTGACTCTGATTGCTCCTAGGTCCTTGCACCCAGGGGCCAAAATTGGCAATAAGGGATTCCCGCTTGGGTCTGGAATGTGGGCAGAGGGTAGTCTTCTTTGGCTTCTCAGGGGTGTCCACACTTCTGACAGTCCAGTTCTCTCCCCCATGGGATTTGGGTGCAGAGAGTTGTTTGACTGGTTTAGTTCCATCTTGTCTTGGGTGCAGATCAGAATTGAGAGTACCAGCAGCTGATTGTTCTTATATTCCTGTGTCCAGGGGCACTGTGCTGTTTGCCCTTGGACAAGAGATGTGAGCAGAGGTGTGCAAAAGTGGCAGTTTGTCCAGCAGTCTCAGGATGTCTACACTTTTGTGTGTTCAGCTCTCTTCCCCATGGGATTTGGGTACAAGGAAATGTGGGCTGGTATCAGTTCAATTCCAGGCAGAACCAGAAACTGGAAGTCCCCTGACCCAGAGGACTTCTGCCTCTGTATGTCCAAAATCCAACAGACAGGTCACTTGGTAGCAGGAAAATGGGTCCTACCTCTGCTCCCAGGTGTGTAGGTGCTCCTGGAGACTCTCTTACAGCTCTAAGCTAAGGGAGGAATCAAAGGATCCTGTCCCTGATTGCTACTATGTCCTTGTACTCAGGGGACACAGTTGGCACTACGCGATTCACTCTTGGGAATGAAATGTGGGCATAGGGTAGTCTCCTCTAAATTTTCAGGAGTGTCCACACTTCTGAGGGTCCAGGTCTCTCCCCCATGGGAATTAGGTGCAGGGAGCTGTTGGCCGGTTTAGTTTGGTCCTGGGAGCAGCCCAGAACCTCGGGTACCAGCAGCTGACTGTTCCTATATTCCTGTGTCCAGAGGCACTGTGCAAATTCCCCTTGGACCGGGATGTGGGCAGAGGTGTGCAGAAGTGGCAGTCTGTCCTGCGGTGGTCTCATGTGTATATATTTTCATATGTATACATTTGTATATATTCATATATATATATATATGAATTTGTAAAGAAACAAATGAAAGAATTGTTTAAAATATACATACTAAAATTAATGTCAAACAAAAAAGATAGTAGATATTAGCTGCCTTGTTCATGTAGTGATGCTATAAGTCTGATACTCCCCTGGGAGAAGGCTAAAGATCAGTATAGATTTTGAAAGAATGTCTGCAAATGTCTGATGTCACCCATACAAAGATTTATGCCCTTATGTTGAATAAATGTTGTTTTTGTGAGTTCTAAACAGTAAACCAAAAGCAAATTTTTTGAGCAGCTTATAATCAACAAATAAAGAATGCTGTGGTCAGTTGTATTGTAAGCACACCTCTCTAGGACCTTGCACCTACGTTCTAGCACTGGTTAAAGAGACTTCTACAATGTCTCTGGTCCTGCCAAGTCATGATGCATTAGTGTAGGTGTATGTCAGTTTGGGGAGGTAGGAAGGGGCGGGTGAGTGTGTGGGTGGGGAATACCTTCATAGAAGTAGAAGGAAGGAATATAGGATAGGTTTTTATAGACTGGAAACCAGAAAGGCGGATAATATTTGACAAGTAAATAAAATGTATGCAATTAAAATAGAGAGAGACAATTCTACCAAATCTCAGTGCCAGAGAATAAGACCAGCGATAAATAATACATATTAACGAGGATTAACCTGAGACGCAGAACCAACATGAAAGACAGAGACAGATATAGAATAAAGGCAGACTTGTAAGTTCAGGTTTCCTAGGTCTTTATTGATGTCTGTGTGAGACCATTGGATACACGTCAAGCAGAAGCAGTAAGAGTCAATGCCCCAAGTTTAGACATTGAGTGTCCCCATCTAATAAATATTCAGTCCCTGGAGATAAGAGCTGGTAGAGCCTTATGAAGCAGGCTCAGTGAGATACCATTAGGATGTAGAAATTTGCCTTCCAAGATGATGGGGAACCCTAAATCACCAATTTGCTCATGGGCTTATATGTAAGCAGTTGGCTCTACCATATACTTCTATCATAGTGTACCCCCTTGACATGGGCACAGAACCATTTAGCTACCTGATCTTGGACCCTTGTCTTAAGAAATGTCAGCCCAATCTTTTTCTCAGGCCTTTTGTGATATCATGGAAAATCTGGCCAGAATGACAAATGGGTAATTTGCTCTCAGTCAAAGAAGGTGTTCGGTATTCATCCAAACACATCAAGAAGAGGCTGCTGAGACACCGCCGGAACCTGAAGGAAGCGACCAGATAATCAGTTCTCTTCACCCAAATCCTGTGGGAGGGAGAGCCAAAACTTCAGAGAGGCAGACAGGCCTGGGAAGCCAGAAGAGACTACACTCTGCCCACATGTCTGACTCCAGAGGAAATCACCAAACGCCATCTGGGACCCTGGTGCACGGGGACTCCCAGAAAGAGCAGTGCAGGTCCTCCTGGTTGCTGCCCTCACGGAGACCTCATAAGCAACACCCCACGAGCAAACTTGAGCCTCGGGACCACAGGTAAGACCAACTTTTCTGCTCCAAGTGACCTGACTGGTGGCCTTAGGACAAACAGAGGCAAAATTCCTCTAAGACCAGACACTTCCAGTTTTTAGCAGGATTTTCAACCTCGCTGATCCCCGCCCGCAGCTCACTGCTCCCAAACCACGTGGGAGAGAGAGCTCACTGCCCGGACAGGTGGGCACTCCTGAGACTGCAGAGCGGAAGAGACCACCAACACTACCCACCCCTGCCCACATCCCTGGCCCAAGAGGAAACTGTATACAGCCTCTGGCTTCCCTTGGATATGGGCACAGCAGCAGCATGTCCACTGTGTCTGAGACACCTCCTGAACATGAAGGGACCAACCAGATAAACAGTTCTCTGCACCTAAATCCCAAGCAAACTTGAGCCTCGAGACCACAGATAAGACCAACTTTTCTGCTCCAAGCGACCTGCCTAGTGAACTCAGGACACAGGCCCACAGGAACAGGTGAAGACCTATAGATAGGAAAAACTACACGCCCGAAAGCAGAACACTCTGTTCCCATAACTGGCTGAAAAAAAAAAACCAAAAAAACAAAACAACAACAACAAAAAAACAAAAACAAACAAACAAACAAAAAAACAGGTCTACATAACTCCTGACACACAGGCTTATAGGACAGTCTAGCCACTATCAGAAATAGCAGAACAAAGTAACACCAGAGATAATCTGATGGCGAGAGGCAAGCACAGGAACCCAAGCAACAGAAACCAAGACTACATGGCATCATCGGAGCCCAATACTCCCACCAAAGCAAACACTGAATATCCAAACACACCAGAAAAACAAGATCTAGATTCAAAATCATATTTGATCACGATGCTGGAGGACTTCAAGAAAGACATGAAGAACTCCCTTAGAGAAATGCAGGAAAACCTAAATAAACAAGTAGAAGCCTATAGAGAGGAATCACAAAAATCCCTGAAAGATTTCCAGGAAAACACAATCAAACAGCTGAAGGAATTGAAAATGGAAATAGAAGCAATCAAGAAAGAACACAGGGAAACAACCCTAGATATAGAAAACCAAAGGAAGAGACAAAAAGCCGTAGATATAAGCATCGCCAACAGAATACAAGAGATAGAAGAGAGAAGCTTAGGAGCAGAAGATTCCATAGGAATCATTGACTCAACTGTCAAAGATAATGTAAAGCAGAAAAAGCTACTGGTCCAAAACATACAGGAAATCCAGGACTCAATGAGAAGATCAAACCTAAGGATAATAGGTATAGAAGAAAGTGAAGACTCCCAGCTCAAAGGACTAGTAAATATCTTCAACAAAATCATAGAAGAAAACGTCAGTAACCTAAAGAAAGAGATGCCCATAAGCATACAAGAAGCCTTCAGAACTCCAACTAGATTGGACCAGAAAAGAAACTCCTCCTGTCACATAATAGTCGAAACACCAAATGCACAAAATAAAGAAAGAATATTAAAAGCAGTAAGGGAAAAAGGTCAAGTAACATATGAAGGCAGACCTATCAGAATCACACCAGACTTTTCGCCAGAGACTATGAAAGCCAGAAGATCCTAGACAGATGTCATACAGACCCTATGAGAATACAAATGCCAGTCCAGGTTACTGTAACCTGCAAAACTCTCAATTAACATAGATGGAGAAACCAAGATATTCCATGACAAAACCAAATTTACAAAATATCTTTCTATAAATCCAGTGCTACAAAGGATAATAAAAGGATATATATTCTTCTCAGCTCCTCATGGTACTTTCTCCAAAACTGACCATATAATTGGTCAAAAAACGGGCCTCAACAGGTACAGAAAGATAGAAATAATTCCATGCATGTTATCAGACCACCTCAGCCTAAAGCTGGTCTTCAATAGCAGTAAGGTAAGGATGCCCACATATATGTGGAAGTTGAACAATGCTCTACTCAACGATAACCTGTTCAAGGAAGAAATAAAGAAAGAAATTAAAGACTTCATGGAATTTAATGAAAATGAAGGTACAACATACCCAAACTTATGGGACACAATGAAAGCTGTGCTAAGAGGAAAACTCCTAGCTCTGAGTGCCTGCAGAAAGAAAAAGGAGAGAGCATATGTCACCAGCTTGAGAGTGCACCTAAAAGCTATAGAACCAAAAGAAGCAAATACACCCAGGAGGAGTAGAAGACAGGAAATAGTGAAACTCAGAGCTGAAATCAAAAAAGTAGAAACAAAAAGGACCATAGAAAGAATCAACAGAACCAAAAGTTGGTTCTTTGAGAAAATCAACAAGATAGATAAACCCTTAGCCAGAATAATGAGAGGTTACAGAGAGTGTGTCCAAATTAACAAAATCAGAAATGAAAAGGGAGACATAACTACAGAATCAGAGGAAATTTAAAAAATCACCAGATCTTACTACAAAAGTCTATATTCAACAAAACTTGAAAATCTGCAGGAAATGGACAATTTCCTAGACAGATACCAGATACCAAAGTTAAATCAGGAACAAGTGAACCAGTTAAACAAACCCATAAATCCTAACGAAATAGAAGCAGTCATTAAAGGTCTCCCAACCAAAAAGAACCCATGTCCAGAGGGGTTTATTGCAGAATTCTATCAGACCTTCATAGAAGACCTCATACCAATACTATCCAAACTATTCCACAAAATTGAAACAGATGGAGCACTGCTGAGTTCCTTCTCTGAAGCCACAATTACTCTTATACATAAACCACACAAAGATCCAACAAAGAAATACAACTTCAGACTAATTTCCCTTATGAATATCAACGCTAAAATACTCAATAAAATTCTGGCAAACCGAATCCAAGAGCACATCAAAACAATCATCAACCATGATCAAGTAGGCTTCATCCCAGGCATGCAGGGATGGTTTAATATATGGAAAACCATCAACGTGATCCATTATATGAACAAACTGAAAGAACAACACCACGTGATCATTTCATTAGATGCTGAGAAAGCATTTGACAAAATTCAACACCCCTTCATGATAAATGTCCTGGAAAGAATAGGAATTCAAGGCCCATACCTAAACATAGTAAAAGCCATACACAGCAAACCAGTTGCTAACATTAAACTAAATGGAGAGAAACATGAAGCAATCCCACTAAAATCAGGGACTAGACAAGGCTGCCCACTCTCTCCCTACTTATTCAATATAGTTCTTGAAGTTCTAGCCAGAGCAATCAGACAACAAAAGGAGGTCAAGGGGATACAGATCAGAAAAGAAGAAGTCAAAATATCACTATTTGCAGATGATATGGTAGTATATTTAAGTGATCCCAAAAGTTCCACCAGAGAACTACTAAAGCTGATAAACAACTTCAGCAAATTGGCTGGGTATAAAATTAATTCAAATAAATCAGTAGCCTTCCTCTAAACAAAAGAGAAACAAGCCGAGATAGAAATTAGGGAAATGAGACCCTTCATAATAGTCCCAAATAATATAAAGTACCTTGGTGTGACTTTAACCAAGTACGTAGAAGATCTGTACAATAAGAACTTCAAGCCTCTGAAGAAAGAAATTGAAGAAGACCTCAGAAGATGGAAAGATCTCCCAAGCCCATGGATTGGCAGGATTAATATAGAAAAATGGCCATTTTACCAAAAGTGATCTACAGATTCACTGCAATCCCCATCAAAATGCCAATCCAATTCTTCAAGAGTTCGACAGAACAATTTGCAAATCCTTCTGGAATAACAAAAAACCCAGGATAGCTAAAACTATCCTCAACAACAAAGGACTTCAGGGGGAATCACTATCCCTGAACTCAAGCAGTATTACAGAGCAATAATGATAAAAAAAAACAAAACTGCATGGTATTGGTACAGAGACAGACAGATAAACCAGTGGAATAGAATTGAAGACCCAGAAATCAACCCACGCACCTATGGTCACTAGATTTTTGACAAAGGTGCCAAACCATAAAATGGAAAAAAGATAGCTTTTTCAGCAAATGGTCCTGGTTCAACTGGAGGTCAACATGTAGAAGAATGCAGATCGATCCATGTTTATAACCCTGTACAAAGCTTAAGTCCAAGTGGATCAAGGACCTCCACATCAAACCAGATACACTCAAACTAATAGAAGAAAAACTAGGGCAGCATCTTGAACACATGGGCACTGGAAAAATTTCCTGAACAAAACACCAATGGCTTATGCTCTAAGATCAAGAATCGACAAATTGGATCTCATAAAACTGCAAAGCTTCTGTAAGGCAAAGGACAGTGTGGTTAGGACAAAACGGCAATCAACAGATTGGGAAAAGATCTTTACCAATCCTACAACAGATAGAGGCCTTATATCCAAAATATGCAAAGAACTCAAGAAGTTAGACCGCAGGGAGACAAATAACACTATTAAAAAATGGGGTTCAGAGCTAATCAAAGAATTCACAGCTGAGGAATGCCGAATGGCTTAGAAAAACCTAAAGAAATGTTCAACATCTTTAGTCATAAGGGAAATGCAAATTAAAACAACCCTGAGATTTCACCTCACACCAGTGAGAATGGCTAATATCAATGGGTTAAGTGATGGTTAGAGGGGAGTTTGATGAATCAAAATTTTATGCGCTACATTGTGGGACTGTGATACACACTGTCGGTTAGGTAAATGGTCAGATTCCCTGAGGAAGTTCCTTTTACAACACTGCCCAGACAATGACAAGATAGAACTGGACATAGATGAAGGGATACTGGAAAACTGGCTTTGTTCTCTAACCATTATATGAATTAGGAGTTCCAAAGATAAATACTGGCGATTTTGTTGTTAAGAAATATGGCTGAGTTTTCTTTATTACATAAAACAAACTGCCCTTAAATAATTAACGGTTGAATAAGGAGACATTTTTAAACCATATCCAGACGGGGATATTTTGAATTTTAAATTGTAGCTTAGAAATAAACTCATTCAAGGCCTATTCTCTCGGGCGTATTTGACTGGTTTATTAAATTTAACTCCGAACTTGGTTATGTGGAATCTGGGAAACCAAACTGTCAAACACTGTTCTTCAGAATTGAGTAGATATGTAAATGCAATATCCAAATTTATGAACTCAATAAATGTTATGATTAAATTGAAAGAAGTGTTTTTGTTTGATTAGAAGGACTAAGTACGGGACCAACAGAGTGAATATGAGTATAAGAAACCTTCAGGAATTAAGATCTAGATTCCAGCATTGACTGTAGTAATGGCATCATAAATATGTACAGTGATGTAAACCCCCATCACACTGTACATGCTGCATAGGCACGGTGTGCTTATGTCAGCTGCACTTCAGTAAAATGGTTTTCAGAGGATACAAAGATTCTCAAAAAACAAAGAGAGATATAAAAATTGAAGTTCGCTATAGCATATTCTTGGTTCTAAACACCTTTGTTAGATGCTGGTGACCTATTCCAAAACTGTAAATTAAATTTTTCTATCATGTTAAAATTTTCACACAGGAGAAGAGAAAAATGGTTCCATGATTAAGAGGAGTGCATATTCTTTTACCGAACTATGATTCAATTCCAAGTACCAACATGTTAGCTTGTATAAAATTGTGTAATTTAAGTAGAGATCTGATATCTTCTTCTAACCTGCAGAGGTACTAAGTACTTATGTGGTGCAAATGCAGGTTGAATACCCATACATGTAAAATAATTTATTCCTAATTTCACTTAGTATTTACTGTTCTGAATATCATGGTTTATTTTTTTCTCATTTTATATACCTTATGGAATACTGATCTTAAATTGTCCTAATAAAATCTCTACAGAAGTTATATTACACTTAAAGAAAAATGAGAGAAAAGGATACTTAGTGTACACAGAAAAAGTTAGAAGGCAAACATTAGTGGTGACCCTCACTGTATTGAGACAGAAGTGCTAAGAGTTCAGAGCCTCACTATAATACATAAGGGCACTTCTTGTTTGGAAAACCAGGAAAACAAACACTCTTCTTCCAATACATACATTGCATTCCTAATATTGAGGTTTTCAATTTCTGAATCAAATAACTACTGTTTATTTTGTTAAGTACTTTTTATAAGTACTTGATATTTTTTATTTTGGCAATTTCAGTATAGAAGGATTTTTGCATTTAACCTTAGATTTAATGTGAGATCTTCATTTAATTCATTTGATTTATAATTTTAATTTGCCCAATTATTGTAGTTGTATAAGATCAATTCTATTTCTTTAACTTTGATCCGAATGACTTGATAATCCCTTGTAGATTCTATTATTTAATTGTAAATTGATTTGTATATTTGTCATACACAACCCTTTCAGCTGTGAATTATGATAGTTCCAGCTGCATTTCTTATACCTGCCAAGGATAATAAGGCTGCTCTATCATCATTACATGAATACCTTTAAAGGTATTCATCAAATGTGTCTGAATAAAGCATCAATTAATGACAGAGAAAATGATGTCAGCAAGTTGCTCTTCAGAAACAAGATGGACAGGAAGATGAGGAGAGCTGAAAGTGAGCAATGAGCTGTTGTGCAGAAAGGAAGCAACTTTTAGAAAAAGCAATGTTTACATGGAGGTTTTTTTTTTTCAGGTTGGATGACTGTGAGTATATCCTTCATATACTGACAACAATTCTGAAGTTATTTTCTTCTCAGTCCAGGCTATTGACTGTGACTGTGAATCCTGAGCACAACAGACACTGAACCAGTGTAGAACTCCTATTGTCCTTGTGCTTGCATTTTAATGAGGAAACTAGGAGCACAGCCAGGTTTCTTTGGATACCAGGCCAAGTAGCTCATAACACTTTGACTAAACCTGCAGATAGCAGTGACTCTCTCTCCAACAGAAAGAGAGATGGAGCCATTTCAGTGGAGCCTCTCTAGTGTTTGAAATTGTAAAGAAAACATACAGCTCACTGATGTGATCACTGTGTAATAGATCACCCCTGTGGTCCTGCACAATAGGCTGGTTGATTGACAGTGAGATTTAGCTGCTGTGCTTGCACAGTCAACTTGAACTGATGATGGATTCAACATTGAGTTTACACAGACTTGCAGGATGTCCAAATTGCTCTCCTCTAGGAGTGAAATTAAGTGTAGACTGATTAGTTGAGCTAGAGTTTTCATGATATAGTCCTAGTTACAACAAAGGCAGATCTGGATGTTAATATGGTTTCTAGTTTATAATGGGGACTAAAAATACCCTTCAAATCTGGGACAACAGCCCATTCTTCTCTTGCACTAAAGCAATGCAGCAACTGGTCTTCTGCAGACAGGCTTTCAATAAGACAGGGTCAAATATATTTTTCTCGTAGAAACTAGTAGCTGGGTCTTCCCAACTCTGACACCAACAAGGACCAGATTGACAGGCAAATGAATTCATGTATTTCCTTTTCTCTGCTTTTAATATAATATTTGCAGACAGTTCTTTTTGCTTGGTAAAATCATCTTGACATAAGAATTCATCACAAATTTACATGGCTAACCTATCTGGAAGATATGAATATGTATTCATATTCACACATTGTAGAATATGTTGTATAACATCTGGATTCCACACATAAAAGAAAATTAATGGCATATCTCCTTTTGACCCTCCCTTATTTGCCTAACAATAATTTCCAGTTATTATTTTTTCTTTCTATATATGTGGTATGGTTTCTCTTTACAGTAGAAAAAGCAGTTATTCTGTACATATACCACATGTTATTTATTCAACATATTTAACCTATTCTAGGAGAATAAACAACTCAGTACAGACATGGTCACTGTACTTATGAAATCACTGCTATAGTTACCTGCACATGATTGACCCATCAACATTTTATCAAAAAAGGAGTAGGGCCTGTTGTGTTCCCACTCTTTAGTAACAAACTCTTAGAAGACAAGTGCCTGTTGAGAAAGGCTGTGGCATTTTCCTCACTGGTATGATTGTTGACAAACTGCTATGTTCCAGTTCATAAGACACAACTTATATACATGCAATCAAAAAAAATTTAGTCATTCGTTCAAATAAAAGAAATTGCACTTGGGGAGTGTTGAGAATAAAAGTTTGAGTGTTAAAAGAAAGAGGACAATTGAGAGTGTAAATAAAGCTACAAAATAGTTATTTAGGTTTTTAAGTGATATACTCTCCAAAGTACATCATGAGTAAAAATAAGGGAAATCAAAAGGAACAACACAAGGAGAGTATGTGATGATATTCAATGAATACAAACATGCTGTGGATTTACTAGTAAGAGGAGAAAATGGTCAGCATCCAGAAACCAAAGTTTATTAAGTATTATCTAAACATCTTGGTCCTGGAAGCTCAAAATCTCTTAAATAAATTCAATGCAAAATAACTGTCTAAAAATTCTACCAACAGAAAGAAAAACAAAAACAAAGAAACAAACAAAAAAACAAAACAAAACTGACATGAAAAGCGAGAGAGGAAAATACAGGTGGGGGAGAAGTTATACTTAGGGGAGTCCTATTAGACTGACAATAATTTCATAATGATATATATTCTAATGGTGAGAAAATAATTGTGTAATCTAGTCAAAGTTCTGGCAAAAAAAATAGGAGCAAAATAATTCCCTTCCAAACATATACTACTATTACTAGAAATACTCACACATGAAAGAAAAAGAATCACTCTATGGAAACAAAAGAATGCTAATTTAACCTGAAAATAGGTTTAAATTCAATAAATTTATACCACTGTAGTATAAAAATAAGTCCTATCAACACATAAAAACAAAAACAAAACAAAAAACCAACAGTAAATACGAAGGAGATATTTAAAACAACCTGAAAATACTGGCATAAATATATTACTACACATCTATAACTGTGTATACAATCTGTAATAAAACATTGAGTCAAAATAGTTTCTATATTTGGGTAGTTTCCATATTTTCTATAGTCATCAGAAAAGAATGACTTTCTGACTAAAATAGATTCTGCAGGCTATGGAGTCAATGAACATACTTTACAGATAGTGAACAAAGCAGAGTAGGATATGCAATACTCATGTTTTTAAAGAAAGGTATTTAAGTGAAAAGCATGAATGTGTCCCATGGAGTAAGTATATAGTAAAAGAGACACTTTAACAAAGGAATGCATCTCAGTATCCTGCCAGCTTTACTAGAAAATACTGGGTAACAGACTAAGCTTGTTGGAACAGAATGGGTTTGCAATCAGCTTCACCTCTATCATTCCTGGTTGCTGAGAAGGCACCTGTTCACCATTCTCCTGAGGCAGACTCAATGTCATCAGTATTGTAGTCTATGAATCATATAAATGTAAGATAAATAAGCTGTACCCAAGGTGCACATGCCTTCAGCTGCAACCCATAATCTAGAGTTCTTCAGAACTTCTCTGTCTCATAGATAAATTATACAGCTGGCAGCGAGGCCACCCCATGGAAGGACATTTTTATTATGGCATCACTGTGGAAGGAAAAAAATGTACCTTGGAAGCAGTAATAGACTACTTAAACCTCAGGCTCTATCCTTCTGATCTTGACTGTGAAATCTGTGCCTGAACCACTGTTACTGAAATATCTAAGGGTCCAGAAAATCAGTTGCAAATCTTGTTAATTAGGAGCTGTGGAGACTGGCCTGGTTTCTACAGGTAGAAATGAAATATGTTTCAACTACTATATATGAGGCTCTAACTAGACCTGCACAACATAAAAGCTTAAACCCAAAGGATGATGGGTAGGGATGTCACAATTAAAATTAATCTAAATTAGTGACAGATAACCTTAATCCATGAACAATCTTTGTGATTTCTTTTTGTTAACTATTTCAAATGAGATTTTATTTTACATAGAATTTATTGCACACCCAATTTCTCCCTCCTCACACACAAAAAGTGAAATGAAAGCCTTTAAGGCATTCTAGTCGTAACTGAAATTGCTCATTCAGTCTACCTGTTCCATAATCTTCATTAAAAAAAACAGGTTATTTCCTATCTGCATCCTCCCTCTCAAAGATATGACAAGAATTCTTATCTTGTAGAATAAGATCAATCTACTTACATATAAACAGAACACAGGAAAGAACACTCTATTTTCACTGTGAATCTCAAAAACCCACCTAATAGACAATGAAATTTTGAGGAGTCAGCCTGAGGAGACAGATCAGCAACTGCAAGGTGACAACTGAACCTTTATATCAGACTACCAGGAAAGGAGGTGGTCCTTCCTAGGAAGCAACATGCAAAAACCCTGGTTATTGCTACAGTATACATGGAGGGAAGAGTCATGCAGTCTTCTCGTAATTGAAAAAATCATATAAAATATCTTCTATGTCAGGGGTGGCAATAGTATAACAATATGTGGTGGTCAATGGGAAAAGAACATGCTTAAAACTCTATCCGGACAACACCAGACACTTAAGTGCTTTATGTCAAAAAATTGCTGGAGTCCTTATCTGATAAGTTCAGTAACCCAGAATGAACAGATATGTGGAGTCCCAACAAAGAAGGACTCTAATTACCTGTTGTTCAAGCAAGCGGCCCAAATAGCTTGAGCCATCTTTATTTATACTGAATTTCAGAACATTCAAATACATGAAGTTTCAGATTTTCCTTAATCATTTTTCAAGTATCTCAACAAGTACTTATTAAAATTTGTTTTCAATTCTCCTTATCTCTTTGTAGTCAGTGATTAAATTTTCCCATACCTAAGCAGTGTAGTATTACAATCCAAATGATTATTTCTAGTTGAGCATACCCAAATATTGAAAGCCAAAATGATTTAAGTATTGTTTATCAAGCCAAATGATTATTTCTAGCTAGGAACATGAAATTTGCACATTTGTTTGCAAAGTAAAAGACAATTACAATCAATGACAAATTTCTAACAGAAATATAACCTTTGTATTTTATTACCTATTAATTTAGTATTATCACAATGTATTATAAGCTGACTTTTTGATATAATCTGTTTTAGTTTTACAGAATAGTTCTGCCTATACAACTTTTCTATGAAAAGCACAAACTCAAAATTAATACTTTCCCATTTACTCATAGTGTTTCTTTCTTTTATATAAACCTTTACCTAATGCAAAGATGAATCTATGCAACTTATACTTGTTTCAGAGCATGGCAAAGTCCTGCAATGAACTATTTATTGTTGACCCTTATATCCTATCTCTTTAGGCCCTGTCTTCTCTAAATAAGTTTTGAACCTTCTCTCCCTTCAATGTATTGACATGCTTAGGCCTTAGAAGAAGTAGTTGTCATTCACAAGCCCCTTCCTTTTTCCCCATATATTCCTATGGCCCAATTTTGAGACTATCAAATAAGATCTTAGTCAGTCATGTCTTTACTTAACCTTTAAAATAATCAGGAACCATGGTTCCATCTCCAAAGGCTTGACCTTGGGGCCAGATGTCCTACTTGCTCTTTGTGACAAGAGATGGGAGGGGTCATTTTTTCCTTGCCCATGTCACTTCTTGACAGAGAAATGGCAGAACCAGCTTTCCCACAAAAAGGACTTCAGGTTCAGCTTGTTTGTCCCCTGCCACTAGGGTAAGATCTACTGTACTGTCCAGGCAGGAGACAGGGCCCTCTGTCCTGAGTGATACAGCTGGTGAGGGTTAATGTCAGCTCTCCTGCTCTTTTGACTCGAGGGCCATTCTCCCATGCATGGTTACAAGTGCAAGTGCAAGTTCTCCAAGGAGGTTTGTATCCTCTGGGACGGCACACCCAAATCTACTACAATGTGTAGGTCCAGTCTCTTCTGACTATTGCACATGGCTAGGGTCAGCATCAACTCACCTGCTCTTATACCTTCAGGTTCAGCTCTCCCACCGTGCCCAAATGAGGGTTTGAACCAGTTCTGAACAGCCATCAGACATCAACATGTTCCCAAGGTTGTAGCTTATAACATGGATATTTGAATGGACTTTTGTGGTAACATACACCTGCTGCTACAGGGCTGTGGACTCAGTCATGTCCCTCTTGTGGTACCTCAGGCCAATACTTCACCATGATCCCAGGTGTCATTACCAGCTACTCACATCAGGCTGTTCCTCATAATCCTGTACTCTCTAGTACTGGCTCTCTTATTTGTGACCACATTCTTCTATTTCTTCTTCTCTACTCTATCAATCACTCACTTGTTCTTCTTAGAAGGTCTTGTGGTCTCTGAGTTTCAGGAAATTGTCTCAAAAGTGGTCTCAGGAGTGCTATACTCTGCTCATTCATTATGGCTACAGGAAGTGTTTGTTTCAAGCATGGTCTCTCCTCTAGACGTGGCTGGTCCTGGAATGATATTCAGTTCAAGCTAGCTCCCTGGCTGGGACTCATGATTCCAGTCCCGTGGTCATTTGGGGCTTGCTACCTGCCCTGCCTGTCTGAGTAGAACCCTGCAATGGATGTCTGTCACTCCTGTCCAGAGATCCTGAACCTATTGGAGTTCTTCTACTTTTTAATTCTTCGTCCTGAACGACAGTCTGGGCCTGCGTATCAGCAGTCTTGTCTTCTCAGGCTCTCTCTCTCTCTCTCTCTCTCTCTCTCTCTTCAGGAAATGAAAACTAATTGTTCTGATATTTACATGTCCAAATATTGGGCAGACATAGTGACTCTTTTTTCTGCCATTTACTGACACACATAGATACAGCACTGACACCTGAAAAGTCTCTTAAGTCAGCAGTAGACAACAGCTTTAATTAGTCACAATTTCATAGATGGAGAAACTGGGACAAGAGGAGATTAAGGGGACAGAGGAGATTAAGGGGACGTCTAGGGAAAGTTATATATTTAGAGCTTTCTGACATGTGACATTATGAATAACCAAGGACCATTACAATAAAAGATAATGGGGACAGAATATTTGAAATCATAAATGAAATGATAACAATTACTAGAGAGATGGCTCCACAGAAATGAACACTGACTGATCTTACAGAAGACCTGTGTTCAGTTCTTAGCATGCACCTAGCGATTCACAACCATTTATAAATCCTGTTCTAGGGAACATATATATATATATGTTTAACAATAAAGAAAATAAAGGATTCCTTAAAAACAAAGCAGAATCAGAAGGATAAATTGAAAGAATACAGAGTAGAATGTGTGAAGGAACCTGTGACTCAAGCAAGAGTTTTATTGGTGGGACACAGTGATGGGAGTATCACAGGCCAAAAGAGGCAGTTCTGTCATTCCTACACAAAGAAAACGCCCACTGTGTCCCATACTCTGTCTCCACAATTCCTTCTGTGAGTATTTTGTTCCCCTTCTAAGAGGAATTGAAGCAAACTTTGGTCTTTCTTCTTGAGCATCATGAGGTCTGTGACTTGTATCTTGGGTACTTCAAGCTTTGGAATAGGAACAGGGTCCCCATTGGAGGAGGTAGAGAAAGAACTGAGGAAGCTGAGGGGGTTTGTAACCCCACAGGAAGAACAAGAATATCAACCAACCAGACACTCCAGAGCTACCAGGGACTTAACCACCAACCAAAGAGTACACATGAAGTGACCGATTTCTCTAGCTGCATATATAACAGAGAATGATCTTGTCAGAGATCAGTAGGAGGAGAAGCCCTTGGTCCTTTGAAAGTTAGATGTGACAGTGTAGGGTAATACCAGGGCAGGGAGGAAGGAGGGAGAGAATGGGTGGGTGGGGGAGCATTTTATGGAAGCTGGGGGTGGGGAGATGGTATAGGGGGTTTCCCAGAGGGGGAAAAACATGAAGGGGAATAACATTTTAAATTTAGATAAGGAGAAAATCCAATGTAAAAAGTAGAAAATAAATAAAAATATGTTTTAAAAAATAGACAAACAGGAACTCATAAAATGCAAAGTTTCTATAAGGAAAAGGACACTCTCAATACAACAAAATGGAAACGCACAGACTGCGAAAGATGTTTTCCAATACTACATCTGGCAGATGTAATATATACAAAGAGTTCAGTATGTTAGATGCCAGAGAACCAAAAAATCCTTTTAAAAATGGGGTACAGAGCTAAACAAAGAATTCTCAACTGAGGAATCTAAAATGGCTGATAAGCACCTAAAGAAATGTCAAACATCCTTAGTCATCAGGGAACTGCAAATCAAAACAACCCTGGGATTACACCTCGCATCTGTCATAGTGGCTGAGATAAAAAGCTCAGGCAACAGCAAATGCTGGCAAGAATGTGGAGAATAGGGAACACTCCTTCATTGTTGGTGGAATTGAAAGCTAGTGCAAGTAATCAGGAAATAAGTCTGGAGGTTCCTCAGAAAATTAGACATAGCGCTATCTGAGGACCTAGCTATAACACTCCTGGGTATATCTACCCAAAAATACTCGAACATATAACAAGGATACATGCTCAACTATACTCATAGCCTTTTTTATAATAGCCAGAAGTTGGAAAGAATCCAGATGTCCTTCGAGAGAAGAATGGATACAGAAAATGTGGCACATTTATACAATAAAGTACTACTCAGCTATTAAAAACAATGTCTTCATGAAATTCTTAGGCAAATGGATGAAACAAGAAAATATCCTGACTGAGGCAACCCAGTCACACATGGAATGCACTAACTAATAAGTGATATTAGCCCAAAAGCCCTGAATACCCAAGTTATAATTCTCAGACCATATGAAGCTCAAGAGGAAGGCAGACCTAAATATGTATGCTTCAATCTTTCTTAGAAGGTGGAACAAAATACTCACAGAATAAATACATGGATAAAGAATAGGGTAGAGACAGAAGGAAAGTTAATCCAAAAACTGTCGACCTGGGAATCTATCCCATATGCAGCGATCAAAACAAGTCACTATTGCTGAGGCCAGGAGGTGCTTGATGACAGGAGCCTGATATGGATGTCTCCTGAGAGCTATGCCAGAGCCTTACTGATAAGATGAGGATGTTTGTAGCTAACTATTGGACTAAGCACAGGAACCGAAATAGAGGAATTAGAGAAAGGACTGAAGGAACAGAAGGGGTTTGCAATTGCACAGGAAGAACAATATCAACCAACCAGGCCCTGCAGAGCTCCCAAGGACTAAATCACCAACCAAAGAGTATACATGGAAGGATCCATGGCTCCAGCTGCATATGTAGCAGAGGATAGCATTTCCTAGGATCAATAGGAGGAAAAGCCCTTGGTCCTGTGAAGGCTTGTTTCTTCAGTATAGAGAAATGCCAGGGTAATGAGGTGGGACTAGGTGATTGGGAGGAGGAGCATGTTCATAGAAATGGGGAGAAGGGATGAGAGAGGAGGAATATAGGAAAGCCAATAACGTTTGAAATGTAAATACATAAAATATCCAATAAAAATGCAAAAAACAAAAGAAAGAAAAAGTGATGCATGCACATACATGTAGAATTTTATTCATCTACAAAGAAACTGAAATGAGGAGACTTGTAAGAAATGTTTGGAACTATCAAAAAATTTTTACTGAGTGACAAAGATTGATGCATGTGTTCACTTTTGTAAGTGAATCCTAACTTTAAATTGTGAAATTTGAATGACTTATCTGGAGTCTATAATGGTTAGAAGTTAGAAAGAGATGATGACAGGGCAATTGAGAATAGACCTAAAAGAAGAAGAGGTAGTGGCGTAGGGATCAAGGGAGGCATAATGTTCTACCATTTTGTTTTCACACAACAGTTGATCATAAGGTAAAATTATATTCAAGTTCCCAGGCTATAAGGAAGCTGGCAACTTTCTAAAATTGCTGACCTACTTGTTCCTCATTCTTTGTTGTTTGCCAAAACCCAATGAATGACTTTTCCTAATCACAAAAGAGTAAGTGATTCGGAATGATGAACAATTCTTGCAAAATCGTGGCACAGATACTTGTGGGGCTTTCATTTTACTGTTGAAATAATTGCTAAGATGAATGTTTGGGAACACATGCAGCTCTTGAGTCTAAGCTCCTGCCCTGACAGGTCAGGTTTTGCTGCCTAATTCAAGTAAATATCATGCTTTGTGTGAACTCTTCTCCTGCTTTGTTTGTTTCAGATTCTCAGACCCTAACTCTAGAATGTATGTGTGTATTATAAAAGTAGACAGTGAGAATACTAGTGGCCGATAAGTTTCCACAAGGATATGGCAGAGAATAGGAAAGGAAAGTATATTGAAGACTAAACAAAGGTAAGAGTGTATATAAGAACACCACAAAATATTTCATTTTCTAATTCTACGGTGAATAATGATCCTTTAGAAGTAACAGTTTCATAATGTCAAGTACAGGAATCCTCCTTATAATAGAGACCTCAAACAAACAATACAGGCTATTGTCAGTTTTTTGTTTGTTTGTTTGTTTTGTATTTTTGAGTGACCACCAGAAGGAGGTCACAAATGCCTATTGCTAAAGTTCTAAACACTCCATGCATTTTAGTGGAAGAACAGAAAAATAATCATGGAATTAAACTGAAGGTCTACTGCTGGGTTGATAAATTTCACAGTTCTAGAAGGTACCTTTCCATCTCCCATTGGATTAAGAATGTTATCATACATTTTGCTCAGCTCTGGACTACATATCCAACAATAATGCCCATCCATTTAGCAGGACATATAACTTGCTGACTTGATGTGTGATACAATGAGAAAAGTATGTCAGAACAGAAAAACATGATGGGTAAAAGCATTTGCCAAAAGTTACAGAGTCAACAGACATACTTCATGAAAATGAAAAACAAACCTAAGTGAGATGATAAATATACACAATTGAATTTAAATGTAAGGTTTAAAATGTGGCAAATGAAAATTTTAATAAGTGAGGCAACTTAACAACAGAATATGTGTCAGTTTTCTGTGTTCTTTAATGGATAATATTGACAAAGGAAGACGAGGCCTGTAGGAACAGATGGATTTACGGTCAGCTTTATCACCATCATTGCTGGTGGCTGGAAGGACACTTGTTCACTATTCTCATGAGTCAGATGCAATATCATTATTATTGTAGCCAATGAAGCCAAAAAAGAATGACCAGTGAGCTGTAGCCAACATGTATATGCCCTCAGCTGCACCCATAATTTTCAGTTCCTCAATACTTTTCTCTCAAACAGATGAGCAACTTATTTGACAGCTGTGATGCCCCAACCAAGAACATTTTTGTTAGGGTCTGCATCACTGTGGGAGGATAATGTGTACCTTGGTAGCAGTAATAAACTCCCAAATCCTCAGGCTCTACTCTACTGATCTTGAGTGTGAAATCTGTCCCTGACCCACTACCACTGAACCTATCTGGGACCCCAGAAAATCGGTTGGAAACCTTATAGATGAGGAGCTGAGGTGACTGGCCTGGCTTCTGCAGGAACCAATACAAATAGGTGTTTCCATCACTGTGTACCAGGCTCTGACTAGACCGGCAAGAGATAGAGGTTTGACCTCCAAGGCTGACAGACAGGGAGACTGGAGTTTGTGTCATCACAACATCACCTCTGGAAGCTGAAATAATGAGAGAAAAGTACAGAGTTACACAAAAACTTCACAAACAATCTTGTGACTTTTTTGTTATATATTTAAACTGATGTTTGTTTTACATAGAATATTTCTCTATATTAAAATATCAGTCCTAACACAACATGTGAAAAGGAGGCACCAGGTAGTTCTACACATAACTTAGAACTTCCCAGTTCATCCATTTCATGATCTTCATTATAGCATAGGTTCTCTCTCATCTAGAACTTCCCACTCACAGATACACACCCAACAGGCCCTATCCTGGAGGATAATAAGTGTCTACTCATACATGACACAACACATGAAGTGAGCAGTATGACCCGGGACTTGTGCTCCCTCCCCATTCTCCTCTCTCACTTCCCTCTGTCCTCACCAGGAATCCAGAAGAACAGCACCAACAGCCTAACAGGCCACTTCATTTTGATGAGGAAGCCTGGGGAGAACTTTCACTCACAGCATGATGACAACCAACCTTTTTATCCAAAACTGGCAGGGGTGGGTCCTCCCTGGGGAATAATATGCAAAGGCCTGGGTTTGTGTGGCAGTACAAATAGAGGAAAATACCTTGACAGCTTCTCATGACTTCAAAAATAACAACCCTCTTCTAGTTACAGAGGGCACTAGTCCTCTCAGATAAGCACTGGAGAAACTAGGAGAGTTAATCACATACATCTGCCTCCTGAGCAGAGGAAATATATACTTGGTTTTCATCCATAACACTGGGAATTGATGTGCTTAGTAACCTGATGCCATTTTCAATCTTTAAGGCCTCACCCAGATTTCCCAGAATCTCCCTTCATAGACCTTAATCTTTAGTTTCCTTTCTCAGTCAATTGAATCCGCTCTTAAAGGAGAAGTTGCATGTACTCTGCCGAAGAGTTTCAATGTTGTCATGTCTTAGGTTCATTATGCACATGAAATTGATCTAATAGTTTTTGTTTTTGAATATTATGCTGTGCTTAAATATGTCTAAAGTATACTGCCCTGAAGTCAGAATTTAGACACTTCAAATACTATCAGCTAATTACTTCATTCTTACTGGATTTTCCTTCTTGCTAAACATTGTTGGTTTCTCTGCCATCCATAATATTTGCAGGGACACCCACAGCTGGTGCGGAACATGAGGGACACAACCTCAGAGAAGATAATAAAATTCTTTTTAAATAGAAATTAGAGGTTAAAGAAACTTAGGCCTCTTGCCCTAAGGACTGTTACTGTGAGGCAGTAGAAGTGTTATGTGTTCTCATCAGTCCATTGAGACAAAGCATTTTGTACAATTGTTAGGATGGATGTTAAGAATGAGAGGGAATTAACATGTAAAGAATGTTCCAGAAAGAGTAATGCCTATCAATTATTTATTTTAAAGGGAGGGGCACATTTTCTGCTGCACAGATCCCGTAAGGTTTTAGCAGGCAAGGCAGGCAGATTTGACTCTGGGGAAGCTCATGCTTTCTGGTTGACAGGAAGGTTCAGAAACCAGGCCTCACATATGTGCCTTGAAGCAGGGAAGGTATGGGAAGAAGCAAGGAGTGGCAGCTTCAGTACCCTTCCCAACTTGTCTCTGACAGTGCACCAATGAACTACTCCCTGATTGTCCACAGGGGAAAGGAAATGTGACCATGTAATAAAGCTGATGCTCTGTAAAAGTGTTTGTGATGGTATCACAGTGGTTGGACATTAATCTTCATGTATACTTAGTCAGAATTAGTAATAATATGTTATACAAGCAGTAAAATATCTAACAATAATTTAATAATTATCTATATACAAACAGTATAATTCTTATTTCAATATGCTTCACAGCTACAATCTTCCCTAAATTAGATTGAGACCTTATTCTGCTGTGGTATCACTTTCTGGTCCTTTTTGGCTATATACCTTCAAGAACAGTAAGAACCAAGCTTAGTAGAGCAGGCACTGCAGCACCTGGCATACTTCTGAGGTACTTGTCTCTCAGATTCTCAGAATACCTATAGTGCCTGACCTAGTTCAACACTCCTTAGTATTGAAGACACAAGTTTCTGGATCCCCTCACCAGAAGTATCCTATCCCAATTTTTACCCAGTCCTCAGCAGCATGGTGCAGGATAGACGTTTCTCCCTCATTATCTCAATAGTAATCCAATAGCATAGGCTGAACCTTACTCTTTTAAACCTCCCATTCTAAAAGTTCTTCATTTATATCCATGCAAGAATGTCTGTGCTGGATTAATGCACGAGTTATGATCCCAGCATTACTCTACACAGAATTGCCATAAACATAGTGAGAATTTAGTTAACTGTCCATCCTCAGAGACTGGCTTTTTTTCAGTCTCAACAAATTACGATGACATTGGCAGTGATTTACCACAATTCATTTTGATTTATCATGAAATTTAGGTTTACAACTCATAGACCATATGAAACCCAAGAAGAAGGAAGACCACAATAAAGTGCAGATACCACAGTCTTACTCAGAAGACAAGAAAATCTCAGGAAGTAGAGGGAGAGAGGAGGTGAAGGAAAAGGGGGGCAGTTCAGACACAGGAGGATATCTGGGAGAAGCACAGAGGATTAGGAATTTGAAATGAGGTAGGTAACAGTGTCTATAGGAAGGGTAACTGTGGGATAGTCACTAGAAAGTCCCTGATACCAGGGCCCTACAAAGTTTCCAGGACCGGACATGGAGGAGATTAGCTTAAAGACCTAACAAAGGGGAGAAAACATGAAGAGAACATATCCAGTTGTCATGATCTGAATACACTTGGCCCAGGGAGTGTCACTATGTGGAGGTGTGGCATTGTTAGACAAGGTATGTCACTGTGGGTGTGGGCTTTAAGACCCTCACCTTAGCTGCCTGGAATTCAGTCCACTAGCAGCCTTCAGATGAAGATATAGAACTCTCATATACTCTTGCAACATACCCGCCTGGATGCTGCTATGTTCCTGCCTTGACGATAATGGACTGAAACTCTGAACCTGTCTGCTAGCCCCAGTTAAATGTCGTCCTAGAGAATAATTGCCTGGATCATGATGTCTGTTCACAGCAGTAAAACCCTAAGTACCAGGAACTGGCATATTGCTGTGATAAGCCTGGTCATGCTTTTGTTTGGAAGAATGTGGATTCGGGAACTTTGGATTTGGAAAGGAATGGAATGCTTTAAATGGTGCTTTATGGGTTAATTTAGTAGACTTTGTAACTGAGAGTTATTTAAACGGCCCAAGTGGTTTTGGTGGAGAATTTCAATATATGGCCTAGAGACTGGTTTTGTGTTATTTTGAGGAAAAGTGTGGCTGCTTTTTGCCATTGTCTGAAGGGTCTGTTTGAGGCTAAGGTGAAGTTATTTAGATTAATTGCTTTGAAAAGGAATTGTCAAAAGAGTCTGGTGTAAATTCTCTAGTGTGAATGCTAAAGTATACACTTATGAAGAGCATTTTCATGAAAAGGAGCAAGTTGAAAGGAAAAATAAAAATATATGATTTGAGTGCGAAAGGGATACAAGGAAGTGAAATGGAGTTGGATCCTCTTTTCAAGGATACTAAATTTGAATTAAGGGGTAACAACCCTGGGAAAAGATACCATCTAGCTAAATGTAGGTCAGGCACAGTAGTACAAGTATTTAATTCCAGGTGGCAAAGACAAGCAGATCTCTGAGGTGAAGGCCATCCTAGAACATAGTAAATTCTAGGCATAGTATATCCAGGCATTTGGGACCACACCTTATTTCCCACAGTTTGGAGAAATTCATGCAGTTCAAAGTCAGTCTACACAGCAAGTACTAGGACAGTCAAGCTCAAGCAGTGAATTGGGATGGAAAACAGAGAGCTGGTTATAAAGTAATAGCGCATGGGAGACATGTTTCAGTTCCAGCAATAGCAGAATTTCATAGCTTCAGAAATATGGCTCTGTCTTTAAAGTACAGACTAGAAGGGACCACAAGTTCAATTGATGCTGGTTTGCTGGAGCTAAATTAGTGGTGATTAAGAAGAGACCAGCATCACTGAGGTGAAATCTTCTGGGAAGTGTGCACTGAGAGCAAAAAGAACTTGTGTTCCATAGATGGCCAAGTTGTATCTCATACTGAAGCTATACTTGCTAGCAAGTCACCCAGGTGTTAGGGGTTTTGGAGGAAAAAGGGGGTCATGAAAAGCTGCTGAGGTGTGAAACTGTGAGAGTCCTTGGAAGGCCATCTGTGAAGGTACAGTCTCAGTGGCAGTTGATGGCTCGGAACTGAGGGGACCTGCAAAAGATTTGAGGCTTGTCACCATGATGAGAGCCTATGAGAGGCTATTGATGAAGCCTAATTGCAGTAGAAGACACCAGTGTATCAGAGATGCCAGTACCATAAAATGACCACCAAGAACAGCATTGGGAGAGGAGTGGATCAAACTGAGCTACAGATGGCAGGGCTAGAGAAGTGACATCAGCCCTTTGGAGGAGACCAGGTGATCATGTGTGGATACCAGACATTGAAATAGGAAGCTATAACATTGAAGTTGACTTGGAGTCCCCAAGATATTTAAGAGGCCAGAGTGATGGAATACATGCTGAGGAATGTTTCCAAGAATGAGTGGTGAACCCCCAGTGAACGTGATTGTTGGGGAGGAGGGTGGTAATGGGGAGAAGGAGGGGGAGGGGAAGCCCATATAGAAGGAGAGGGGGAGGGACTGGGGGATGTTGGCCCAGAATCCAGGAAGGGGAGTAACGATCTAAATGTAAATTAGAAATACTGAAGTTAATAAAGATGGAAAAAAAGAGTGAGTGGAAACAGCAGAGTAGATTTCAGTTTGTTGCAGTCAACACAGATGAAAAAGGAGTAAGAGACCTGAAGCCTACTTTGAGATCAGATATGGAGATGAAGAATTTGGAGTTTGCCAAACTGGTTCCTGGTCTTGCTTTAGGAATCACAATTAAGTGATGACTGTATCAATCTCAGAAAAGACTTTGAAATTTGGATTTTTAAACATTTTTTGAGATTGCTATAGACTTTGGAGAGTTTCAAGATGGAATAATTGTATTTTGCATTATGCTATGTTTAGGTATTGCCCCCATAGACTCATATTTGAACAAGTCTTCTGGGGGCCAGGCATGGAATGTCAGGATTTAAATATACTTGGCCCAGGGAGTGGCACTATGTGGAGGTACAATATTGTTGGAATAGATGTGTCACTGTGGTGTGTGGGCTTTAAGACCCTCATCCTAGCTGCCTGGAAGTCAGTCATCCACTAGAAGCCTTCCAACAATGTAGAACTCTCAGATACTCCTTCACCATGCTGGCCTGGATGCTGCAATGTTCTTACCTTGATGATAATGGTCTGATACTCTGAACCTGTAAGGCAGCCCCAGTTAAATGTTGACCTGTAAGACTTACCTTGGTCAGAGTGTCTGTTCACAGCATTAAAAGGCTGACAGATACACCAGTTGAGGGATGAGGTGACCCATGATCATCAAAAATATCAATCCCAAATTCATCCTATAGAAAGGAAATGCGGGGCAAAGAGTGGAGCAGAGTCTGAAGGAAAGACCATCACTGATCCTCCTAGGGATCCATACTATGGATTCAAACCCAGACATTACTGTTGATGCCAAGAAGTGCTTGCTTACAGGAGCCTGATATAGCTATCTCCTGAGAGACTCTGTCAAAGCCTGACCAATACAGAAGTGAATTCATGCAGCAAACATAAGACTGAGCGCAGAAAGCCCAATGGAGAAGTTAGGGCCAGGACTGAAGGAGTTGAAGGGATTTTCAAACCCACAGGTAGACAAGAATATCAACCAAATATCCCCCCACAAGGCTCCCAAGGACTAAACCACCAGCCCAAGGTTGCAGATGGGGAGGCATCCATGGTCCAAGCTGGATATGCAGCAGAGGATTGCCTTAACTAGCATCAGTGGAAGCAGAGCCCTTGGTCTTGTGGTGTTCTGATTTCCCAGCATAGAGGAATCTTAGGGCACTGAGGAGGGAGTCGATGGGCAGGTGGGGAATCACCCTAAAAGAGGCGAGAGAGAGGGAAGGGAATAGGAAGTTTATGGAAGGAAAATTGGGAAGCGGGATAACATTTGAAACGTAAATAAATAAAATAACCAATTAAAAGGTATAAAAAGATAGAGAAAATGTAAGAAATTTCTAATACTTAATTATATAACAAGCTTCCTCTCTCCTCTTGAGTACTAAAAAAATGTCTGTTTTGCTCTGTAATGTAATTTCAGCTTGGGAACTTTGTATTAAGTCTGTATGATAAAAGCAAATTCACAGCACTTTATTAAATTACTATAATTAATTAACATGATTAAATCTGAGCATATGTTGATTCTGAAAAATGTGGTTTACTTAAAAATTTAAACATTTTGAGCCTTCCCATCGATTGTGAACTGAATAATTTTACCAAATGTAATCATCTGACAGTAAGTTAAAACAATCCGAACAATCTAACCCTAGTATTTTATTGTGAGTTCCGTTTCAGCAAGAGTATCAATTTACATTTCTCAATAAAATGATGATGTATCCCATCTAAATCATATGTTTCTTTTAAGTTCTGGAAAGATTCTGAAAAATGTGTGTGGGAACATCTTGAATTACAGGTAGAATCAAGTCACATACAAGATTATATGTGTTGCCCTCTTGTGAACTGTGACACCTGCAGACTGCAAACCTATGGGTTACTAGGATTCTAGCCTTCTTTGAAAAACAGGTATGTTGCACATATTCTTTCTCACATTTGCAGGGGTGAGGTAGGACTGAGAGTAATGCTTTCTCTCTTGTCCCTAAAGTATGACTTATTTATTTACTTATTTACTTATTTACTTATTTAATGTAGATGAGTGCTCTTTCTGAATGTATACCAACATATCAGAAGAGGGTATCAGTTCATACTATAGATCAGTTCACATTATGAGTCAACATGAGGTTTCTGGGGATTGAACTCTGGACCTTTGGAAGATAACAGAGTACTCCTATGTACTAAGCCATCTCTTCAGCCACTAAAGTATCAAATTAGGATGACCCTGGAAAGATATGAATGAAGTAAAAAGGAAATTACATTAATTCCCAAAGAGTAGTTATCTTTTACAGAGGAGATGAATTTCTATCTTCTTCATTTATTCTGCAGTTGGAGGAACTTAAGTGTGCAAAAGTTCTGGCTTGGTCCAAACAGAAGGAACCTACTGGGAAAATCTCTGGCTGAGTTTTTAAAATAGTATAAGCATCTTTCAACGAATGGATAGATGCTAAATCCACTGACCTGGGCGTTTTTAATGAATGTGCATTGTATAGATCTCTCTTCCAAGGTTCCTTAGCATACACTGCATATTCTGATGCTCAAATTTTCTTAAATGCTTAGCCAATTTTGAATGACTATGGCCTCTTTTTTCCCCAATATTATTAAATTGGGTATTTCTTTTTTACATTTCAAATGTTATTTCCTTTCCTAGTTTCCAGTCCATCAGTCCCCTAACCCCATCCTATTCCCCTGACTTTATATCGATGTACTACTCTCCATCCATCCCCCATTATTCCCCCAAACAGTTCCCTACACTGCGAGTCCAACCTTGGCAGGACCAAGGGCTTCCCCTTTGACTGGTGCTTCAACAAGGCTTTTCACAGATACATATGCAGTTGGAGCCCAGGGCCAGCCCATTTATAGCCTTTGGGAAGTGGTTTTGTCCTTGGAAGCTCTAGTTGATTGTCATCATTGTTCTTATGGGTTCGAAAGCCCTTTCAGCTCTTTCAATCCTTTCTCTAATTTCTCCAATGAGTGTCCCATTCTCAGTTCAGTGGTTTGCTGCTAGTATTCACCTCTTAATTTGACATGTTCTGATGGTGTCCGTCAGGGGAGATCTGTATCTTGTTCCTGTTGAATGGCCATTCCTTTAATCTCTGCTTTAAATTTTGACTCCCTATCTCCTCCTATATATTTGTTCCAATTTTAAAGGAGAGAAGCATCTGCATTTTGTTCATTATTCTTGAGTTTCTTGTGGTCCATGCATTGCATCTTGGGTAATTTGAGCATTTGGGCTAATATTCCCTTATCAATTAGTACATACAATGCATGATTTTCTGTGATTGTGTTACCTCACTCAGGATGATATTTTCTAGTTCCATCTATTTGCCTAGGACTTTCATGAAGTCATTGTTTTTGAAAGCTTAGTAGTACTCCATTGTGTACATGTACCATATTTCTGTATCCATTTCTTTTGAAGGGCATCTGGGTTCTTCCAGTTTCTGACTACTATAAAGAAGGCTGCTCTGAACATAGTGGAGCATGTGTATTTGTTGTGTGTTGGAGTATCTTTTGGTATATGCCCAAGAGAGGTATAGCTGGGTTGTCAGGTAGTGCAATTTTCTGAGAACCCTTCAGACTGATTTCCAGACAGGTTGTTCCTTTATGCAATTCCACAAAAAATGGAGAACTGTCCCTCTATCTCCACATCGTCCTCAGCATCTGCTGTCACATGTGTTTTTGATCTTAGCTATTCTGATTGGTGTGAAGTGGAATTTTATGGTGTGTGTGTGTGTGTGTGTGTGTGTGTGTGTGTGTGAAATATTTTCCTCCATTTTTTATTAACTTGAGTTTTCTTATATACATTTCAATTGTTATTCCCTTTCCTGGTTTCCAGGCCAACATCCCCCTAACCTCCCCCCCTCCCCTTCTATATGTGTGTTCCCCTCCCCATCCTCCCCCTATTACCACCCTCCCCCCAAACAATCACATTCACTGGGAGTTCGGTCTTGGCAGGACCAAGGGCTTCCTGTTTCACTGGTGCTCTGACTAGGCTATTCATTGCTACCTATGAGGTTGGAGCCCTATAGTCTTTGGGTAGTGGCTTAGTCCCTGAAAGCTCTGGTTGGTTGGCATTGTTGTTCATATGGGGTCTCAAGCCATTTCAAGCTCTTTAAGTCCCTTCTCTGACTCCTTCAATGGGGGTCCCGTACTCAGTTCCATGGTTTGTTGCTGGCACTCGCCTATGCATTTCCATATTCTGGCTGTGTCTCTCAGGAGAGATCTACATCCGGTTCCTGTCAGCCTGCACTTCTTTGCTTCATCCATCTTATCTAGTTTGGTGTCTGAATATGTATGGGCCACATGTTGGGCAGGCTGTGAATGGGTGTTCCTTCTGCCTCTGTTCTAAACTTTGCCTCCCTATTCCCTGCCAAGTGTATTCTTGTTCCCCTTTTAAAGAAGGAGTGAAGCATTCGTATTTCGGTCATCCTTCTTGAGTTTCATGTGTTCTGTGCAACTAGTGTAATTCGAGAATTTGGGCTAATATCTAGTTATCAATGAGTGCATACCATGTGTGTTTTTCTGTGATTGGGTTACCTCACTCAGGATGATATTTTCCAGTTTCATCCATTTGCCTATGAATTTCATAAAGTCATTGTTTTTGATAGCTGAGTAGTATCCCATTGTGTAGATGTACCACGTTTTCTGTACCCATTCCTCTGTTGAAGGGCATCTGGGTTCTTTCCAGCTTCTGGCTATTATAAATAAGGCTGCGATGAACATAGTGGAGCACATGCCTTTGTTATATGTTGGGGCATCATTTGGGTATATGCTCAAGCATGATATAGCTGGGTGCTCAGGTAGTTCAATGTCCAATTTTCTAAGGAAACTCCAGACTGATTTCCCGAATGGATGTACCAGTCTGCAATCCCACCAACAATGGAGGAGTGTTCCTCTTTCTCCACATCCTTGCTGGCATCTGCTGTCACCTGAGTTTTTGATCTTAGCCATTCTTACTGGTGTCAGGTAGAATCTCAGGGTTCTTTTGATATGCATTTCCCTTATGACTAAAGTTGTTGAACATTTTTTAGGTGCCTCTCAGTCATTCGATATTCCTCAAGTGTGAATTCTTTGTTTAGATTTGTATCCCATTTTTAAAATGGTTATTTGTCTCTCTGGAGGCTAACTTCAAGAGTTCTTTGTATAATTTGGAGATTAGACCTCTATCAGATGTAGGATTGTTAAAGATCTTTTCCCAATCTTTTGGTTGCCATTTTGTGCTAATGACAGTGTCCTTTGCCTTTCAGAAGCCTTGCAATTTTATAAGGTCCCATTTGTCAATTCTTGACCTTAGAGCATAAGCCATTTGTGTTCTGTCCAGGAAATTTTCCCCAGTGCCATGTGCTTCAGATTCTTCCCCAATTTTTCTTCTATTAGTTTGAGTGTGTCTGGTTTGATGTGGAGGTCCTTGATCCACTTGGACTTAAGCTTTGTACAGGGTGATAAGCATGGATCGATCTGCATTCTTCTACATGTTGACCTCCAGTTGAACCAGCACTATTTGTTGAAAATGTTATCTTTTTTCCATTGGATGGTTTTGGCTCCTTTATCAAAAATCAAGTGACCATAGGTGTGTGGATTAATTTCGGAATCTTCAATTTTATTCCACTTGTCTATCTGCCTGTCTCTGTGCCAGTACCTTACAGTTTTTATTACTATTTCTCTGTAATACTGCTTGAGGTCAGGGATGGTGAATTCCAACAGAAGTCCTTTTTTTGAGATTAGTTTTATCTATCCTGAATTTTGTGTTATTCCAAATGAATTAGAAAATTGTCCTTTCTAACTGTATGAAGAATTGAATTGGAATTTTGATGGGGATTGCATCAAATCTGCAGATTGCTATTGGCAAAATGGCCATTTTTGCTATATTAATCCTGCTAATCCATGAGCATGTGAGATCTTTCCATCTTCTGAGATCTTCAATATTGTTCTTCAGCGACTTGTATTTCTTATCATACAGATCTTTCACCTGCTTGGTTAAAGTCTCACTAAGGTATTTTATATTATTTGGGACTATTATGAATGGTGTCGTTTCACTAACTTCTTTCTCATCCTGTTTATCTCTTGTGTAGAGGAAGGCTACTGATTTGTTTGAGTTAATTTTATACCTAGCCACTTTGCTGAAGTTGTTTATCAGGCTTAGTAGTTCTCTGGTGAAAATTTTGGGATCACGTAAGTATACTCACATATCTTCTGAAAATAGAGATATTTTGACTTCTTCTTTTCTAATTTGCATCCCTTTGACCTCTTTTTGTCGTCTGATTGCTCTGGCTAGGACATTGAGTACTCTACTGAGTATGTAGAGGGAGAGTGGGCTGCCTTGTCTACTCCTTGATTTTATGATGAAGGGGTGTTGAATTTTGTCAAATGCTTTCTCAGCATCTATTGAAATGATCATGTGGTTTTTATCTTTGTGTTCATTTATGGAGGGATTTCCATTGATGGTTTTCTGTATACTGAACCATCTCTGCATAACTGGGATGAAGACTACTTCATCATGATGGATGATCGTTTTGATGTGTTCTTGGATTCTGTTTCTGAGAATTTTATTGAGTATTTTTGCGTTGATATTCATAAGGGTAATTGGTCGGAAGTTTACTTTCTTTATTCTGTCTTTGTGTGGTTTATGTATAAAAGTAATTGTTACTTCATAGAAATAATTTGGTAGTCCTCCCTCTGCTTCTCTTATGTGGAATACTTTGGATAGTATTAGTATGAGGTCTTCTATAAAGATCTATAGAATTCTGCACTAAACTCATCTGGTCCTGGGCTCTTTTTGTTTGGGAAATATTTATGACTGTTCCTATTTCTTTAGGAGTTATGGGTTTGTTTAGATGGTTTATTTCTTCCTGATTTAATTTTGGTACCTGTTATTTGCCTAGAAAATTATCCATTTCCTCCACATTTTCCAGTTTTCTTGAATATAGTCTTTTGTAGGAGCATCTGGAGAATTTTTTAATTTCCTCAGATTTTGTTGTTTTGTCTACTTTTTCAGTTCTGTTTTTGTTAATTTGGACACTCTCTCTGTGGACTCTGCTTAGTCTTGCTGAGGGTTTATCTATCTTGTTGGTTTAATCAAAGAAACCACTTTTGGTTCTTTTGATTCTTTGTACAGTCCCTTTTGCTTCTACTTGGTTGATTTCAGCCCTGAGTTTGATTATTTCCTGCCTTCTACTCCTCTTATGTGAATTTGCTGTTTTTTGTTTTATAGCTTTTAGATCTGCTGTCAACCTGGTGGTGTATGCTTTCTCCTGTTTCTTTCTGTAGATACTGAGAATTATAATTTTCCTATTAGTACAACTTTAATTGTGTCCTATAAGTTTGGGTATGTTTTTCCTTCATTTTCATTAAATTCTAAGAAGTCTTTAATTTCTTTAATTATTTCCTCCTTGTTAAAGTTATCATTGAATAGAGCATTGTTCAACTTCCATGTATATGTGGGCGTTCTTTCCTTATTGTTGCTCAAAGAGAGCAGCCTTAATCTATGATAATCTGCTAATATGCATCGGATTATTTCTATCTTTCTGTATCAGTTGAGGCCTGTTTTGTGACTGAATATATGGTCAGTTTTGGAGATGGTACCATGAGGTGGTATTTCCTTTTGTTTAAGGATGGATTGTTCTATAAATATCCATTAAGTCCACTTGGTTCATAACTTATGCTAGTATCTCTATGTCTCTGTTTAATTTCTGTTTCAATATCTGTCCATGGATGAGAGCATGTTGTTGAAATTTCCTACCATTATGGTGTGAAGTGAAATGTATGCTTTCAACTTTAGTAAGGTTTCTTTTGTGAATGTAGGTACCCATGTATTTGGAGCATAGATATTTTGGATTGAGAGTTCATCTTGATGGATTTTTCTTTGATGAATATGAAGTGTCCTTCCTTATCTTTTTTGATGACTTTTGGTTGAAAGTCGATTTTATTTGATATTAGAATGGCTACTCCAACTTGCTTCTTCATATCATTTGATTGGAAAGTGATTTTCCAGCCTTTTACTCTGTGGTAGTGTCTGTTTTTGCATTGAAGCTGTGATTCTGTAGGTAGCAAAATGCTATGTCCTCATTATATATCTAGTCTGTTAATGTTTGTCTTCTTATTGGGGAATTCAGTCCATTGATGTTGAGAGATATTAAGAAATAGTGATTGTTGCTTCCTGTTATTTTTATACTTAGAGGTTGAGTTATCTTTGTGTGCTTCTATTCTTTCAGATTTGTTGCAAGGAGATTACTTTCTTGCATTTTTCAGGGTATAGTTTCCCTCCCTGTTTTGTGCTTTTCCATTTATTTTCCTTTGTAGGGCTGGGTTGCTAGAAATAATTCTGTAAATTGGTTTTGTCATGGAATATCTTGGTTTCTCCATCTATGTTAATTGAGAGTTTTGCTGGATTCAGTAACCTGGGCTGGCATTTGTCTTCTCTTAGGGTCTATATGACATCTTTCCAGGATACTTTAGCTTTCATAGTCTCTGTTGAGAAGCCTGGTGTAATTCTTATTGGTCTGTATTTATATGTTACTTGACTCTTTTCCCTTACTGCTTTTCATATTCTTTCTTTGTTTTGTGCATTTGGTGTTTTGACTATTATGTGACAGGAGGAGTTTCTTTTCTGGTCCAATCTATTTGGAGTTGTATAGACTTCTTGTATATTTATGGGTCTCTTTTGCTTTAGGTTAGGGAAGTTTTCTTCTATGATTTTTTTTTGAAGATATTATTTGGCCCTTTAACTTGGGAGTCTTCACTCCCTTCTCTACCTATTATCCTTAGATTTGATGTTCTCATTGTTTCCTGGATTTCCTGTATGTTTTGGGCTTGGAGCATTTTCTGTTTTACATTATCTTTGATAGTTGTGCCTATGTTTTTTGTGGTATTTTCTGCTCCTCAGATTCACTCTTCTATCTCTTGTATTTTGTTGGTGATGCTGTTATCTATGATTCCTGATCTCTTCCCTAGGGTTTTCTATCTCCAAGTTTCTCTCCCCTTTTGCTTTCTTTATTGTTTCTATTTCCAATTTAAATACCAGGATGGTATTGTTTATTTCCTTTCCCTTCATGATAAATGTCCTAGAAAAAGCTCGAATTCAAGGCCCATACATAACATAGTAAAAGTCATATACAGAAAACCAGTAGCTAATATCAAACTAAATGGAGACAAACTTGAAGCAATTCCACTAAAATCAGGGACTAGACAAGGCTGCCCATTCTGTCCCTACTTATTCAATATAGTTCTCGAAGACCTAGACAGAGCAATTAGTTAGCGAAAGGAGATCAAAGAGATGCAGATTGGAAAGGAAGAAGTCAAAATATCAATATTTGAAGATGATATGATTATATATTTAAATGACCACAAAAGTTCCAGCATAGACATACTAAACCTGATAAACACCTTTAGCAAAGTGACTGGGTATAAAATTAACTCAAATAAATTAGTAGCCTTCCTCTACACAAAAGAGAAAGAAGCTGAGAAAGAAATTAGGGAAATGACACCATTCGTAATAGTCCCAAAGAATATAAAACACCTTGGTGTGACTTTACCCAAGTAAGTGAAAGATCTGTATGATAAAAACTTCAAGTCTCTGAAGAAAGAAATTGAAGAAGATCTCAGAAGATGAAAGATCTCCAATACTCATGGATTGGCAGGACTAATATAAAAAATGGCCATTTTACCATATGCGATCTACAGATTCAATGCAATCACCATCAAATTCAAATTTAGTTCTTCATAGTGTTAGACAGAACAATTTGCAAATTCATCTGGAATAACATAAAACCCAGGATAGCTAAAACAATCCTCAACAATAAGAGGACTACCAGGGGAATCATTATCCCTGAACTCAACCAGTATTACAGAGCAATAGTGATAAAAGCTATATGGTATTGGTACAGAGACAGGCTGATAGAGCAGTAGAATAGAATCAAAGACACAGAAATGAATCAAAACACTTATGGTCACTTGATTTTTAACAAAGGTGTCAAAACCATTCAATGGAAAAATGATAGCATTTCAGCAACTGGTGCTGGTTCAATTGAATGTCAGCCTATAGAAGATTGCAGATCAAACCATTCTTATCACCCTGTACAAAGCTTAAATCCAAATGGATTAAGGACCTCCACATCAAACCAGATGCACTCAAATGAATAGAAGAAAAAGTGGGGAAGAATCTCGAACACATGGGCACTGGAGAAATTTTCCCTAACAAAACACCATAACTTATGCTCTAAGATAAAGAATCAACATATGGGATCTCATAAAGCTACAAAGCTTCTGTAAGGCAAAGACACAGTCATTAGAACAAAATGGCAATCAACAGATTGGGAAAAGTTCTTTAACAATCCTACAGCTGAGAGAGGACTTTTTTCCAAAATATGCAATGAACTCATGGAGTTAGACTGCAGAGAGACAAATAAACCTATTAAAAATGGGGTTCAGTCTAAACAAAGTATTCACAGCTTAGGAATATCAAATTGCTGAGAAGCACCTAAAGAAATGTTCAACATCTTTAGTTATAAGTGAAATGCAATTCAAAACAACCCTGAGATTCCACCTCACACCAATCAGAATGGCTAAGCTCAAAAACTCCAGCAACAGCAGATTATGGCGAGGATGTGGAGAAAGAGGAACACTCCTCCATTGTTGGTGGGATTAGAGACTCATACAACCATTCTGGAAATCAGTCTGGAGGTTCCTCAGAAAATTGGACATTGGACTACCTGAGGACCCAACTATATCTCCCTTGCGCATATACCCAAAAGATGCTCCAACATACAAAGAACACATACTCCACTATGTTCATAGCAGCCCTATTTATAATAACCAGAAGTTGGAAAGAACCAAGATGCCCTTCAGCAGAGGAATAGATTCACAAAATGTGGTAAAACTACACGACGGAATACTACTCAGCTATCAAAAAATGACTTTATGAGTTTCATAGGCAAATGGATGGAACTGAAATATATCATCCTGAGTAAGGTTACCCAATCATAGAAAAGAACACATGATATGTACTCATTGATAAGTGAATATTAGACCAAATGCTCGAATTACCGGAGAAGCACAGAACACATGAAACTCAAGAAGGATGACAAAAATTCGAATGCTTCACTCCTTTTTAAAAGGGAACAAGAATACCCTTTGGAGGTGATTGGGAGGCAAAGTTCAGAACAGAGACTGAAGGAACACCCATTCAGAGCCTGCCCCACATGTGGCCCACACATATACAGCCACCAAACTAGATAAGTTTGAAGAAGCAAAAGGTGCAGGCTGAAAGGAACCAGATGTTTATCTCTCCTGAGAGGCAAAGCCAGAATATGCCAAAAACATAGGCAAGTGCAAGCAAAAAAAAAAAAAAACAAAAAAAAACAAAAAAAAAAAAAAACACTCAACTGAGAATGTGTCTCCATTGAAAGAATCAGAGAAAGGACTGAAAGAGCTGAAGGGGCTTGAGACCCCATATAAATAACAATGCCAACCAACCAGAGCTTCCAGGGACTAAGCCACTACTCAAAGACTATACTTGGTCTGACCCTGGGCTCCAAATTCATAGGTAGCAATTTATAACCTAGTAGGGGCACCAGTGGAAGGGGAAGCCCTTGGCCTTGCTAAGCCTGGAACCCCCGTTAACAGGATTGTTGGGGGGAGGGTGGTAGTGGGGGTAGGATGGGGAGGGGAACACCCAAATAAAAGGGGAGTCAGAGGGGCTAGGGTGATGTTGGCCTGGAAACCAGTAAAGGGCATAACATTTGAAATGTAAATAAAAAATACCCAATTTAATAAAGATGGAGGGAAAAAAGGAAAGATCATAAATGGGGAGATAGCACACAGGTGATATGAACAGGCAAAGAAACTGATGAATAGGGAGAGTTAAGTGTGAAGATGGATTAAGGCACACATGGACTATTCAACAGAGAAACTGACATGGAACTGACGAGATCAAGCTTGTTCAAACTCCAGAAACCTCATAACTTGAGACCTACAGGAGGAGAAATAACTCTGCTTCTGGAGTTCTCTGCTTCTGGAGTTCTGCTTCTGGAGTTGTGCATCTGGAGTTCATCTCCATGCAAATAGAACAGCCTGGGGCAATAGGATGAACTCATCCCCCAAATCCCATTCCACTCCCCAAGGTTCTTAGAGTCCCAGTAGACATGTAATAAAGCACATGTTATTTCCAAAAGGATTACCAGAGACTGGCTGATTTTACTGAGCTGTAATATTTGGGGAACTTTCTCCAGTCCACCCAACACCCCTCTGCCACAAACCACTCCTCTTTGGGCTTTTGGACTGGAGAGGCTCCTGTCTCTTGCAGAGGCTTTCTTCAGAGTGTAGGCCCCCGATATCACCACTGCCACCATGAGATCAGGAACCCAGTGAGCACCTACTGCCTGAATCATTTTATTCGTTTTGTTAGAGCTAAAAACTTCCCAGCATTCCTGGCTGGACTAGAGTAACAGGATCCCCACTTTTTCTTCGATGCTGCTTCGCCCCCTACAGGCCTGGTGGGCAGCAGCGTCTAATATCCTAAAAGGAAGAGGTAGACTTCAGACCCAAACCACTTCAGACTTTTCCCATCCTCTCCAAACTTCTGTAATGGAGGTATCCCGGCACCATAAGAAGAGAGGCAGAAGCTGAAACTACAAAGGATGATATTCATTTAATTCAAATAATATGAGTGTCTGCAGTGGCATCCAGGTTCCTACAAGTATTATAACTTTATTATATTTATACTTTAAAATACATTTCTTTATTCAAAAAAAAGAAAAAAGGAAAATGTAATATTTCCACATAAATGGATGTAGCTGGAAAAATTATATTACATAAGGTAACCTGTTACGTTGTTTAGTTATTTTGGAGTAGTTATTGCATCTGAGAAATTAGAAAAACCTGTTGGAATGGGGAAGGGAAAGAAAGATCCTAAGCGGTGTTGAGAACAGGGTTGTGGAAGGGAAAATTAACATTAAGGATGTTGTAAGCAGCCTTAAAAACCCTATTATTTGATAATTTTCATGTATGTTGATATTACTAATATAAAAGGGTTTAAATACAGTTAACCTGCACAGGGTATAGTACTCATCCCAAAAGCTTTGGGTAGCTGAATTAAAAAACACTGTTCCAGGATTGTATTATTTTCCTTCACAATGTTGATTAGAAGTATACTGAAGATCCCCCAAACAATACATGTGATTATCATTGTTCTTTGTTACTGTGGTGGCTTGAATGAGAATATACTCCAAGAATTCAATTATTTGAAAATTTGGTGCCTTAGTTAGGGTTTCACTGCTGTGAACAGACACCATGACCAAGGCAAGTCCTATAAAGGACAACATTTAATTGGGAATGGCTTACAGGTTCAGTCCATTGTCATCAAGGTAGGAGCATGGCAGTATCTATGCAGGCATGGTGCTAGTAGAACTGAGAGTTCTATATCTTCATCTGAAGGCTGCTAGTGGAAGATAGACTTCCAGGTAACTAGAATGAGGGTCTTAAGCCAACACCCACAGTGCCACACCTACTCCAGTACGGCCACATCTCCTAATAGTGCCTCTTCCTACGTCAAGCATATTTAAACAATCATATTTTACTTTCTGATCCCCAAAAGCTTGTTCAAACACATGAGTCTATGGGGCCATATCTAGCCATAGCATAATAAAAAATGCATTTAGTCCAATTTCCAAAGTCTCCATAGTCTATAGCAGTGTCAAAAATGTTAAAAGTCCAAAGTTTAAAGTCTCTTCTGAGATCCATTCAACTTAACAGTAATAACCAAATCAAGACAGGAAACCAGCAGGGAAAACTTCAAATTCTACATTTTCAAGTCTAATGTCAAAGAGGTCTTTAGATCTCCAACTCCATTTTCATCTTTGTTGACCTCTTTTCCAGGGCCGATTCTACTTCCTGTAGAAACATTCTTCCACCGATATCCTATGGTTCCAGCACCTCGAAAATCTTGGAGTCTCCAGGGAAATTTCAATGTTACAGCTACTTGAGTCAATATGATCCACACATGATCTTCTGGGCTTCTCCAAAGGGCTTGCATCACTTCTCCAGCTCTTACCTCTGTCGCACTCTAAGTTCAGGTTGATCCACTCTACTGCCACTGCTGTTCTTGGTAATCATTTCATAGTACTGTGCTCTTCCACTACAACTGGGCTTCACCAATAGCTCTCATAGACCCTCTTCATGAGACCAAGCCTTAAATACTTTTCATGACCCCTTAATCCTGGGCCACCAACCCCAACTCAGGCTAATGTCCTTAATTAATGTCCTTCCATGGCTTCTCACAGTACCAAGCTTCTGCTATTCTTCATGAACCCTTCATCTCTTCAAAAAAGTACCACATGGGTGACCCTTTGTACTGCTGTAGCACAAGGTACAACTTTTGCTATCTCTGGAACATAGGTTCTTTGTACGCTCAGAAAATACTTCACAGAAGATTCCGCCACAGTGATGCTGGTCTTTTCTTAATCACTAATATTTTAGACCCAGCTAACAAGTATCAGTTGTCCCTGTAGTCCTTTCTATTTCTTCACTCTAAAGCCAGAGCCACATGGCCAAACCTGCCAAGTTCTGCTACTTGCAGGAGCTAGAACACCACCCCACCTTGTTCTATTACATTATCACTAGCTTCCTGTTTTCCAACTATTTCACTGCCTAAGCTTGGCTGTCCTAGATCCTGCTCTGTAAATTGACCTTGAACTCAGAGATCTGCATGCCTTCCTGGGAATGAAGGTATATACCTCCATGGATCTAAAATTTCCTGAGTAGGATCCTGCGCCAAATTCCCAGTCCCTTCATCTGCTGCCTCCTAGGACACAGAATTCAGTTCCATTTCACTTCCTGGTGCCCCTTTAATACTCAACCATATATCTTATATTTTTCCTTTATAACCTTGCTATGCTTGTTCAAAATGCTCTTCATGAGACTTAACCAGAAAACAAAGTCTATCCTGGGTTTTTTTGAGACTTCCTTGGTCAATGCAATTAATGTAAATTCCTTTTCCTTAACCTCAGGTAGACTCTTAAGACAAGAGAAAAAAGCAGCCACATTCTGCACCAAAAACACCACAGAAACAGTCTCTAGACCACATGCTTAAATTCTCCTCTGAAACTTTTGGCCATTTCTGCACATTTCAAGTTATTTTCAGAAATAAAATCTTCCATGTTCTTACTAGGATGCTCGATTTAAAGTATTCTACTGCTTTTCAAATCCCAAGTCCCCAAATCCACATTCTTCCAGACAAAAGCAGGGTCAGACCTACCAACCATCCCAGTCCCTGACTCCAACTTCTGTCTTAGTTGGTGTTTTACTTCAGTGAACGACACCACGATCAAGGCAAGTCTTTTAAAGGACATTTACTTGAGGTAGGCTCACAAGTTCTGAGGTTCAGTCCATTATCATCAAGGTAGGAGCATGGCAGCATCTAGGCAGGAATGGTGCAAGCAGAGCTGAGAGTTCTACATCTTCATCTGAAGGCTGCTATTCGAAAACTGACCTTTAGCCAGCTAGGTTGATGGACATAAGTCCACACCCATATTGACACACCTACTCTAACCATACCTCCTAATAGTGCCATTGTCTGGGCCAAGCATATAAAAACCATCATACTTGATCCCCAGTGTCTGTCACTGTACTAACTAGAGGTTTGGGCTTGCTAAAAGAAGTATTTTATAGGGGCCAAAGCTTAAGATCTAAATGAGACATAACATTCCTTAACTGTTTTTTTCTTTCTACATGCAGTTACAATGTATGTTCCCAACTGTTGCTCTTGCAACTATGCCTTCTCTACATCATCATATATTCAAACCTCCTGAACCATAAATCTAAATTATCCCACTCATTTTTAATTGCTTGTGGTCATCATGTTTGTCAAAACTATAGTGTACAAATTAAGAGAGTTCCCAATCAGCATTTTATGGTGAAATGTTACTTATATATACACAACACACAGTTGTAAAAGGATGTAAAAATCAAGTCAGTATTAACCAAGACAAGGAAGATCCTCCATGATAGATTTTATAGTATCAAAGGTGTTATATGAGCTGCTAAGGGGAAAAATAATAAGCAGATTTATGCAGGTGATGTGAATCCTGTGAACTGCAATTATGACTTTGCATGTAAAATGTATGATTTGATCATTTGACAAAGATTGACACAAACATTATTGGTTATCCTACAGCTTTTTAAAATTAGGTTTAAGACCTGACTCACAGGAAACAATGAATTAATGGTGTTGCAAATCTGCCCCAAATCAAAAAGTTTTGGAGCTTAAGGCACTCAAAACCCAATTTACTACTATATTTGCTGAAAGGACTTAGTGCCAAACTATCTTCCAAGTTTATATTTCTGTACATATATATTAGCGCAGCTTTCAGACCTTGTTAGAAAAGTTTCTTGGTGCAGTGAATGGTGACTGAGAGACAATAATAAATGGTCAGAATCCATAAAATAAGTATCAGTGTTTTGCTCAGTCTAAAATGGGGCATTTACTTCACCTCTCATTTCCAAGGCTCATGGACCATTAGAGAAGAGGAGTATAGATATAAGAGCCAGAAGTTGTTTATTGTTCACTTGTATTTTACTTTTGAGAGCAGTCTATTTAATAACTCAATTACGGATTTACTATATGTTTTATTCTGTGTATATTGAAGGTAGTAATTCCTTTTTTAAACGTATAGGTATCATTTGTAGAGTGGCACAGAGTCTCTAGAAATCACCTGGATATTTGGCTTCGGAATTTGTAAGAGTTGCCACAAAAACATGGGTTTTTATCTCTTCACCCTTTTACCTACCTTTTCACAAGTTCATTACTGGAGAATACAACTCTGTATCTCATTCATGGACAGAACTTCAAGTCCTCAGAAATTTCCATCCTCCACATTCTCTTTCATCTTTTTCAAATTACCAGTGATTCAGAGCACAATTAGCCCCAGAAGCTGAGCAGGGTACTTCATACTGAGAACTTGATATGAAGAGTCAAGATTAGTAAAGAAACAAAGAGGAGCTAGCTTTTATCCTGGACTTGTAAGAAAAGGTCCTCTCTAGGGAGCATTATGCAGATCTTCTGGTTGGTACCGATGTGTAAAAAATCCCATTCTCAAGAATCAATTGACATAAAGTATCTCCCATGCTTGCAGAAAATTAAATTCAGTCGTTTTTGCCAATATTATAGACAGAAGGACTTCACTGTGAGATCTTTAATCTGTGTGAATAGAGATATACAGAAGCTAAAAACATAGCATCCCAATAGAGTCCCACAGAATCAAGGCAATCTTTCCAATAATCATTCTATTTGTTCATATTTTTATCATAGCATCTTCCCATATAAACCTGTCTAATTTTGTCAACTAGTTTGTTTTAATTTTGCTAAAGTTGGGAGCCTAGTAAAGAAAACTGAAGGGGCATGACAAATAACACTCTCTAAGGGCCATTTATCACAAGAATTTCGACACATTAAAGATTGACAAAGAATAATGAGGCTACAAAAAGACATGTGTTGTTCTGACTCGACTGCTGTTACTTAGTCCAATATTGGTCAGAAGAATAGAGCATCAACAACTTAGTTATAGGACTCAAACAGGCTGATACAATAAGTTATGAGTTGACTCAGATTGGGAAGATTTGTTCCTTATTCAAACTCAACTAATTGGGAAAAAGTTTCTGAGACTCAAGTCCTGAGATCTTCACTGAAAACTATATGTTTATTACTAAATAGTATTTTCTTCTAGAAATCTGTGCAATTATATTTTTGTTTATTATATTAAAAAAGCAATAGTGTATGTCTCTAGATTTCCACAGAAAACATGACTTATCATAGGCTTGAAACTTTGGGGATCAGAGAAAGACACAGCACCAATGAGTCTATAAATTTTACTTGATATTTTCAGTCTGGTCTTGATTTTTTTTTTAAATTACTGATTCTTTGGAAATTTCACATCATGTACTGCAATCCTAGTCTCCATAACTTTGTATCTTCTCTCAGTCATTGCAATTCTCCTTTGAAAAAAAATAATAGAAAAATATTTAAAAATCTCTTTGTGGAAGTGGCAGTGTGTCACACAGTATGTCCTTTTAATAATACATCTTTACTTGAATAGAGTTTAAGTCTGGTTCAAAGCCCCCGGCTTCTGTTATACTATCAATAGTTGATCATCATTAGGACTCCACTCAGATATTCTGTTGTTACCCTATATTATAGAGATCTTCCAGCTTTGGATCAATAGCAACAGCCCCTTCATGCATGCCAGAAGTTCTGAGATGGAGTAGATGTTGGGGTGCGCCAACTCAAAGCCCTGGTTCTCAACATGATTGGGAGATGAATTGGTCTATCTGCCAATTCTCCTCCACCCAGAGGACCAGGGTGAGCTTTCCTGCATGGGTTGGCACCCATGCTGTCAGTCTCTGGTACTATGGACTAAGCTCTTACCAGAGTGTGCCATAATAAGATTTTCCTTGGTTTTTCCATTCACATCATTAACACTTTTTTTTAAAAAATAAATCCATCAGTCCCCAGTTATTTGTGTCGGTGTCCTCTAAAGCAATGACAACACATCCAGAACCTAAAAATTTGATTCCCTATAAAAGTCCATTTATAATTCATGTTTCATAGACATGTGATTATATTTTTATACAGGATCTAATAAACACAAATGCTGGAAACCTTGTTTTAGTTGATTTCTAATTCTAGTGCCTATTCAAATCAACTAATATAATAATATTCAGTTATAACCAGTTTCCTGAAAACACTGTAACTTCCATTTCTTTGTTATTTAAAATCATTTATTGGATAAAAAGAAAAATAAATGTATAAAATTTCAAGAAATATAGGAATAGCTGCAAAAGAGTATGTTAAAGGAAATCTTAGATTTTTATGCTTAATTTGATGTGGCCATTGAATCCAGGAAACTATATGGATCACTGGGTAGGGAACGAAAAGAAAGATCCTGTAGAGCACAGGTGATATGAAAGGGAAAAAGGGTAATAGATACTGAGGGTAAAGTGTGGAGATGGTTGGAAGAATGAGGCTGAGGAAGGAGTTGAGGAAAGAAAAATTAACATTGAGCATGCTGGAAATAGTCGTGAAATGTATTATTTGATATAATTTATATACATTCTTCCTAATACAAAAGAGTTTAAGTGGAGTTTCCATACATCTCAAAAGCTCTAGGTTGCAAAATAAAATGCCTTCTCCCAAGTTTGTAATAACTCCCAAGATGTTGAGTAGAGTACACACCATGCATGTCCTTTTGAGTCTTAGTTACTTCACTCAGGATGGTATGATGCAGAAAATATCATCCTGAGTGAGGTATCCCAGTCACAAAAGTACACACATGGTATGCACTCACTGATAAGTAGATATTGGCCCAAAAGCTTGGAATACCCTAGAAAAAATTAATAGATCATATGAAGCTAAAGAAGGAAGAGGAAAATATGGAAGCTTCAGTCCTTCTTAGAAGGAAGAACAAAATACTCATGGAAGGAAGTCCACGGACAAAGAGTGGAGCAGGGACAGAAGCAAAGTTCATACAGAGACAGCTCCACCTGGTGATCCATCTCACATGCAACTACCAAACCCAGTCACTATTGCTGATGTCCAGAAGTGCTTGCTTACAGCATCCTGATATGGATGATTCCTGAGAGGATCTGCCAGAGCCTTACTGATACAGATGAGAATGCTTGCAGCTAACCATCAAATTGAGCATGGATAACACAATGGAGGAATTAGAGAAAGGACTGAAGGAGATATAGGTGTTTGCAACCTCATATGAAGAACAAAAATATCAACCAACCAGACCCCTCAGAACTTCCAGGAATTAAACCACCATTCAATGAGCAAACCTGGAGGGACCCATGACCCCAGCCACATATTAGAAGAAGATGGAATTGTCTGGGATCAATAGGAGGAGAAGCCTTTGGTCCTGTGAAGGATTGTTTCCACAGTGTAGGGGAATAGCATGCTGCTGAGATGGAAATGGTGGTTGGGAGTGGCATCATCTTGATAGAAGAAGAGCAGTGGAGGAGGGAGCATGGAGGAGGGGGGAAGGGAGATAACATTTGAAATGTAACACATGCATGCTGTCACACACACACACACAGTAAAATATTTAAAATATGTGTTTTATGTGACATGTGTCGCAACGGCATCATTTACTTGACTATATTCATGGATAATTTTAATTTCTGCATGTGAAAAATTGGGGTTAGTTAAGAAGACTAACCAGTCTGCTACTCCTTCCTTCATGTCTAGGTAGTTAGAAGCACACTTGGCACCTCTCCATTCTGTTCTAGCTTATGCCATATAAACAGTGAAGACATCAACAGAAAAGTCAAGGTAACTGCTTGGCAACTTGGAAAATATAGGTTTACCTCTCCTTCTGAGTAAGTTATCCTTTACTTTTTGTAGGAATTTGAAGGACATGCTAGGGTTCAATCTGTAGAAATACATGAAGGCAGCTGGCCTACCCAGTTCCAGATGTTTTTCTTTAGAAGTGTACCACCAAGAAAGGAATGCGTGGACCTTGAAAGTAATAATAAATTGATAAATCCTCAAGCTTTACCCTGCTGATTTTGAGTGTGAACTCTGCCTTGTCATACTGCTACTAAGTCTGTTAGGACCCTAGAAAATTGGCTAGACACCTTTTGTATCGGGAGCTGTGAAGATACACAGAGTCCCTATAGGTACCCACTCAAATATGTGTTTACACTATTCTTTATCAGGTTCTGACCAATTCTCAGGTAAGTAGAGGCTGACTGAAGAGTGATGGCCCCCAACCGTGAAATCTGGGTTAGCACAACATCTACTCCTGAATCCTAAAAATATAAAAACAGGGAATAGATGAGATTAGATACAGCAAGATATTTTTATTATTTTTCTCTCACTAAATTCTCCCTTCTGTTTTACCTTTAGTTGTATTTCTGATAATATATAATATAAAGAGAGATACTGACTAAGGAAGAAAGGGCTTTTAAATCTCATCTGAGGTAGCCACCACCACCTATCAGTGCCGTAGTACATTCCAGAATGCAATTAAGACAAAATATTCACTGAGACAAAAACACTGTTAGGAGTAAGGCTCATCTTTTGATGCTATTGCCATTATGCTAAGAGACCATAGGGAATGCACACTGTAAACATTTACCAATAAAGCTCCCCTTAGAGACAAGTAGGTGTTAACCCTGAAATCTCTTACATAAAAGTGAAATTTCATTATTTTATGGAAAATGCATTTTTCTGAAGAGGTTTGCAAGCCCATAGGAAGAACAACAATATTAACCAAGGAGACTCCCCAGATTTCCAAGAACTAAACCACCACCCAAAGAGTACACATGGAGGAACCCATGACTCCAGATGCATATGTAGCAGAGGATGGTCTTATCTAGTATCAATGGGAGGGGAGGCCCTTGGTCCCATGAAGGCTCGATGCACCAGTATAGGGGAATGCTAGGATGGTAAAGCAGGGATAGGTGGGTGGGTGAGTAGAAGAGCAACCTCATAGAAGTGGGGAGAAGGGGGATGTGATAGGAGGTTTGAGGAGGGGAAACCAGGAAAGGGGATAACATTTGAAATGTAAATAAATAAAACAACCAAGAAAAAAATTCAAAAATGCCTTTTTTTTTAACATAGTTGCTTTGATTGGTATGTGAGGTAAAGGAATATAAAGAAAAAATAAATTCTGTTTTATTTTCTCTTCCTCATGTTCTTCCTCCTCCTTTACTTCCCGGATTTGATCCTTCATATTCACTACCTTGCTTACCCCCTGAGTTGCACCCTGAACTGGTTGAATGTATTCCATAAGATAAATGCTAGTTTAACATTACTTGCTGTGTCCATATCCATCTACAATTTAGAAAAATGGCATAATTACCTGTATAATGTCTTAAAAATCATTTCTATAAGAGTCAATAGTAATTCATGATGAATCACTATAAAAGAAAGCTTACTGGCAAAAAATATCTTACTATCATGTGCTGTCTATAAAGCTCAGGCAAGTATATTACCAATTGGGAAAATTTTGGGCACTTTACACTTCACAGTTCACAGAAGGACAGAATGTTCACTCTAGCTTCTTGTATCTAAAATGATAGTACAGATACACCAAATGTAGAAAGAAATGAGCAATGAAAGACATTAAACAAAATGTTTGCTTGTGGTCTGGAGAGATGTCTCAGTGGTTAAGAGCACTGACCATTCTTCAAGAGGTCCTGAGTTCTAATTCACAGCAATACATAGTGGCTCACAACCATCTGTAATGGGATCCAATGCCTTCTTCTTGTGTGTCTGACAGCTACAATATATTAATACAAGTAAAATAAATAAATCTCTAAAAACTGTTTGCTTATATTATTAGTATACAAATTCATAAAAAAGGAATCTCAACACAAATATTTAGAAGTAATTGTAATTCTCTACATAAGCTGATGATATTAGAATAGTCCTTGTATATTAAAGAATACAAATGTGAATAGAGAACATATCAATGATTATAACACGAATAACTACTTTTTTTAACTACTGAAACTGGGTTTCTTTGTATAAAAGAGTCCTGGCTGTTCTGGAACACACTTTGATAAGTATGCAAGATTAGAACTCAGAGAGTCCCACATGCCTCTGTCCCTGAATATGGGATTAATGTCATATGCGAGAACTCCTGGAATGAATGACTCAAGAACAATACTTTTGAATGTATGACTGTTTTGCTTACATTTTCTTAAGTATGTTGTGCACATATCTAGGTCCCTCAAAAATCAGAATAGGGTGCTTGATGCCTTGGAACAGAAGTTTAAAATAGCACTGGGTGACTATGTGGGTTCTGAACATCAATCCTAGATTCGCTTCAAGGAAAGCAGTGCAGTGCTCTTAATCACTGGTTATTCTCTCTGGTGCCAAGTGCCACTTTTAAATGTATATCATCTCCTACTTGCAGATAAACATAATATAATTCAGTTAATATTCCTGAAATAGTTTCTAAACTTGGTAAACTCAATCTAAACTTTATGTAGAAAATCAAAGGACAGCATAACTAAGAAAATCTGAAGCCTAGAAAAGTGAAATTTTAACTTCTGACCTGATTGTTCTCTTTTGTATAATTAAGTTTGCATGTAACATGGTTCCACAGGCTGACAGGTTGATGAATGGAACATCATAAAAAGATAAGAAATATGTCAAAAAAAAGAAAGAAGTATTGATCACTATTATTGTACTGATGTTTTGTTTCTCGAACTATGTTCTAGAATATAAATTCTTCATTAATATCACTTCTAGAAGCATATTTAAGATAACCCTTTATCCTATATGTTTTCATATGGAAAAAATCTGTATTCAACTTCACATAGTGGAATTTGAAGTCATATTGTTGGTGTTGTTCAATGTTGTCTGATACTTTTAAGCAGACCAATAAACATAAGAGCTGGAAGAATCCTGTGTAAAGAACAGCAAACAGCCAAGAGCATCAACACCCGCTGATGGAACTTCAGTAGAAGATCATGATTATACAGACTTTTCTTTCCTTGACTTATGTTCTCTACCTTTTGTAAGAAAATTATTAAAAATTCTTTCTACTACCAGATACCTCTGAGTGACATTTCTCTATCTTTTAAATGCTGTTGCTTCACAGCTAATTTTCTGTGTTTATCTAATGTGTGCTGGAATATACACAGTAGCATCCACTCTTCTGTAGGTTTCATCAGGGGATACAATTCAGACTTCTCAAAGAAATTGTCTTCTATGTTAAGGCAGAAAGACATTGATACTCTCCCTTGTTGGAGAGGAAAAAGGATAGAGTACAGGAAAGATTGGTTACTCTTCAACCAAAACAAATAATTCTCTACAAGCTTTGTTTAACGTCCTGTGACCTGTGAGATAGTTTCAGTGGATGACTCATGAGAAGGACCATCTGGGGAAGCCCAGCCTGTTAGTTCTGCTTCCATTTGGGTTTAGGTTATGACTTGCATCACTGTGGGAGGATACACATGGTTATTCTGACAGTAATAGGTTGCAATATCTTCAGGCTCCAGGCTGCTGATTGTGAGAGAATAATTTGTCCAAGACCCACTGCCACTGAACCTTGTTGGAACCCCATCTTCCAAGTTAGTTGCACCATAGATAAGGAGCTTAGGAGCTTTTCCTAGTTTCTGTTGATACCATGCTAAAAGCCCATAAATATTTTCACTAGCCTCACAAGTGAAAGTCACTTTGTCTCCCAGAGATACAGACAGGGAGGATGGAGACTGGGTCATCTGGATGTCGCATCTGGCACCTAGGAGTGGGAGACATAATGAATACCCCCACCATTAAGCATTATAAAGAATGACATTGCCCAAATGCCCATCAACACTATTCAGTGAAATTCTCATTTTAGTTCATTTTACCTGGAAACCATAGCAACAAGAACCCAAGAAACTGAACATGGGCCCACATGTCCATGTTAAGTTCTGACTACAGTGACAACTGTAAAGGGTGTGACTGGCATATGAAGAAGTCCCCAAGACTGTACAGTGAGAGCATGCAAAGCATTTGAAAACAGGGTTGGGCATAGCTGCAAGGCTCATTCATCTAAGCACTTCGTACAATCCCAGGACCCCTAGATGAAGGAAGTCAGAGAACATGTATGTCACTAGAGAAACCATTTTATTTTAAAAATGTATAGATGGCATTTCTAATCTGTAATATCTATTACTTGAATAATGGATTTCAAAGGTATATTAGGGGTATATAGAAGAAGATCTGCTGTGAAGGAATATAAAAGAGAAGGGAGTTTCAAACTTTTAACTCACTCAAATAATTCTGATGAGCTAAAATGTATTATGTGTCCTCTTTGTGAAAGGATTTAAGATTTCAGTTACAATTTTTCTTAGTTAACAGTATAATTTTCAACTCAAAGTTTGATAAGTTAAGACAAGAGATTTTATAGCTTTAACGGTGCTTACTATACTACAAAGTAAGGAAATATACACTAGGTTTAATTAAAATATCTTGATTATTACTTGAATATCTATATTACTTGAAGTTCAATCTCCATATGAAAATTGGGGTACTTTCATACTAACTGGGTTCTTTACGGCTTCTGGCTACTATAAATAGAGTTGCTATGAACATATGGAGCAGGTGTCCTTGTTATATTTTGAAGTATCTTTTGGGTATATGCCCAGTATGGCATAGCTGGCTCTTCTCGTAGAACTATTTCCATTTTTTTCAGGAACTGACAGATTAACATTTTTCAATGGCCTAGAACATTATTTGTATGACCTTCTGTGCTTTTCCCCATGTGCTTATGTGCTGGACCTAAGCTCTCTACTGTAGTTGTATTAAGAGTTGGGTAAAACTTTAAATAGTGAATAATACTGAAATGTGGAACAGTGGAACATCACCCTAAGAAGTGGTTACTGTGAATCTTCTGAGTCTATTAGGAGGAAACACAGAATCATTTCTGTGTATCTCATTATATTCCTTCCTCCTGTAGCTTTATAGGAATTTCTGTTGTAGTATAATAACTTGGGCTAATAACACTTTAAGAAAAGAGATTTACATAACTTAGAGAAATAAAGCCTAAGTTTGCATTTTGATTTGTCTCATCTCTCAGCTTCTATTGCCAAATCTTTGAAAATGTAATATCATAATGGATTACACCATATTTGGTACTCTTCTCAGAACAAAGATATTATGTGACATGAAGAGAGATTAATATCCAAAGGAGGATCAATTTCTAAAGGGCCCAAGAAAGCCAAATGATGGACAAAAGCTTATATGATCATAATTTATATACAGTATAGATTTGAAAAAGAATATGAAAAAGAAGCTACCCATCTTGGGATTTGTTCCATGAGTGATGTGTCTGTTAAAGCTTTCTACTTCATGACCACATCTCTCCCCAAGAATCAAAATGACCACAATTCTAATCCTACAGTTTCAGGATGATGATATTCCAAAAGAGTCCAAATCATTGAGAAGCATGCACTCTTAGGAACTGGAACAGATTTTATAAAGGTAGTATATGGCAAGGAGCATTGAATATGCAATAATTAAATGGATAATGATTACAGAGGTTCTCTATTTTTTTAACAAAGGCTATGCAAAGAGAATACAGAGAGCAGGTACAGTAATCCGAGGTATCTAAGGAAAACCAGAGTTAGGTGGTTGTAAATGCAAACTCATGTTGTTTGATAGAAAGAGAAAAGTTCGTCTTCTCATGACTTTCCCAGGCTGTATTCTGACTAGGACCGAGTCCTGCACACACTGTGACTAAGCTATTAGTAAGTTTTGAGGGCACAAGCAGATCAGCAGATATTGCTGTGGGTACAGCTGTAGGATGGCCTATGATCATCTCAATGAATCAGCACATGTCTGAAGTCCAATATGACCCAAGAAAAACAAAAGCAATACAAGTTTGTCTGCCGAAAAAAATTCCTATCTGTGACCCAAATAACATTCACACAGTATCCTTCAAGTATACTAGTGTAGAATTTCTAATACTTCTATTTCCCATGCATACTTTAGTTTGTATTTACATTAATGATTCTGACTGTGTGCTTTGAATGGAACTAACAGGGCACAGCCTTGGTAAATTCATAGTAAGGCATAGCTCAGTAACAAAACGATACCTTTCTTATTATTGATATTTCCTCACTTTTTAGTCAAATTTTGATGATAGTACAAACAATAGCACTGAGTTAGACCCTGACAGTATGGAATTCTATTGATATAAATAATCATGTCCAGTCAAAGTAAAAGATTGCATTATATTTTGAATCATATTTGAAAGACAGTGTGTGCTTTGGTAATCAGCTATTTGTAGATAGATGCATGGATATATGAAAGAACTGTGAAAATGCTAGTATTATATTTTCAGATGGAGCAACAGCATCTCCACCTTGGACAATGGAACATGTCTCAGCATGTATCATAACCAGCTAATATTTTCATTGGCAGGTGAATTCTGTATGTAAGTTGGCCCCATGTTGGGATCCATCCCATCTGGAGATAACAAAACAAAACACTATTGCTGATGCCAAGAAGCACTTGCTGAATGAAGCCTGGTATAGCTGTCCCCTAACAGGCTCTGCCAGGACCAGCAAACACATATGGACCTCACAGTCAACCATCAGACTGAAATGGAACCCCAACAGGAGAGTTAGGGAAGGACTGAAGGGCAAAAGGCAATTGCCCCCCTATGAAAGAACAACAATATCAACTAACCTGATTCCCCAGAGCTCCCACAGAATAAACCACCAACCAAAGAGTACCCATGACTCTTTCTACTAGTTCATCTAGGACAGGCACTGTTCATTAGGCAACAATCTCAGAATGTAAGCAAGTTCACACAATTCCATCATATGCTCCTGTCAATTCTCTTGATCACTAATGGTCTTTTTCCTAGCCCTATCTCCTTAATATTCTTGAATTGAAATGTAATCAGTTATGACAACCAGAATTAAAAAGAGAATCTATTTTTCATTGAGGGCCTAGCCTTTAACAGCTGAGCCATCTCTCTAGCTCATATCAACAGTAACCAAACAATATTGCTGATTCCAAGAAGTGCATGCTGACAGAAGCCTGATATAGTTGTCTCCTGAGAGGCTCTGCCAGAGCATGACAAATACAGAAGTGAATGCTAGCTTCCAAAGATTGAAGTGAGAATGGGGTCCCCATGGGAGGAGTTAGAGAAAGGATTGAAGGAACTGAATGGGCTGCAACCCCACAAGAACAATAACACCAACCAGCCAGAGTTCCCAGGGTCTAAACAACTATCCAAAGAGTATACACAGACAGAACCATGAATCCAGTTGCATATGTAGCAAAGGATAGCCTTGTTGGTCACCAATGGGAAGAGAAGCCCTTAGTCCTGCAAAGGTTGGACCCTGAGTGTAGGGGAATGTCAGGGAAGGGAGGCAGAAAGGGGCAGATGGTTGAGGAGGGGGAACACACTCATAAAAGAAGGGGAGGGGATGGGATAGGAGGTTGATGGATGGGAAACTGGGAAAGGGGATAACATCTGAAATGTAAAAAAATAGCCAATAAAAAATAATGCTGAACAAAAAGGAGACAATGTAACTGGGCAGAATTCATCAAAATCACCTTATGTATGCAACTGAGAGACAAAGCCAGGGCACGTCAAATACAGAGGCGAATGCTAGCAGCAAACCAATGAACTGAGAATGAGACACCCTTTGGAGGAATTAGAGAAAGGATTGAAAGAGCTGAAGTGGCTTGCAACCCCATGAGAAAAACAAGGCCAACCAACCAGAGTACCCAGGGACTAAAGTCCTACCCAAAGAATATACATGGACTGACCATGGCTCCAGCTACATATGTAGCAGAGCAAGGCCTTGTTGGGCACCATGAGAAGGAGAAGCCCTTGGTCCTGCCAATGTTGGACCAGTGTGGGGAATGTGGGTGCAGGGTGCAGAAAGGGGGCTGAAGAGGAGAGGAACACCTTTAAGTAGGGGGGAGAGGGATAGGACAGGGGTTTGTGTCAGGAAACCAGGAAAGAATAATAGTTGAAATATAAATTAATAAATACTCAATAAAAGAAAATAAAGATGAAGAATCAACTAATGGGATTTCATAAATTGCAAGGTTATTGTAAGGCAAAGGACACTGTCAATGGGACAAAATTGCAAGCAACAGACTGGGTAAAGGACTTTTTAACAATCCTACTTCCGATAGAGGGCTAATATCCAATATATACAAATAACTCAAGAAATTAGACCCCAGGGAGTAAAATAACCATATTACATATGTGGTACAGAGAATTATCAGCTGACTAATATCGAATGGCGGGAAAGTACCTAAAGAAACATCCTTAGTCATCAGGGAATTGCAAATCAAAAAATCCCTGAGATTCCACATCACATAAATGAGATTGACTAAGATAAAAAACTCAGGTGACAACAGATGCTGGTGAGGATGTGAAAAAAGAGGAATATTCCTCTATTTTTTGTTGGCATTTCAAGCTGGTACAACCAATCTTGATATCAATTTGGAGATTGCTCAGAAAATTGAATATAGTACTACCTGAGGACAAGGCTATACCACTCCTGGGCATATACTCAAATGATGATCCAACATATAACAGAGACACATGCTCTACTATGTTCATAGCAGCCTTATTTATAATAGCCAGAAGCTGGAAAGAACTCAGATGCTCTTCGACAGAAGGATGACTGAAGTGCAGATGCTTCAGTCTTTCTTTAAAGGGGGAATAAAATTATTCGTGGGAGGATATATGGAAACAAAGTTTGGAGCAGAGACTGAAGGAATGACCATACAGAGGCTTCCTCGCCTGGGGATCCAGCCCATATATATACAACCACCAAAACTAGAAAACATCCATACATCCAATAAGTGCATGCTGACAGGAGCCTGATATAGCTGTCTCCTGACAGACTTTGCCAGAGCATTACAATACAGATGCGAATGCTAGCAGCAAACCATTGAAATGAGAACAGGGCCCCTATTTGAGGAGTTAGAAAAAGGTTTGAAGGAGATGCTTGCAGTGCCATAAGAATAAAATATCAACCAACCAAACTACCCAGGGACTAATCTACTACCCAAAGAGTACACATGGACAGACCCAGGGCTCCACCTGCAAATGTAGCAGATGATGGCCTTGTTGGGCCCTAAAGGGAGGAGAAGCCATTGGTCCTTCCAAGGCTGAAATACCCAGTGTAGAGGAATTTTAAGATGGAAAGTGTGGGTGGTTGGGGATGGGAACACCCCCATAGAAGAAGGGGGAGAGGGGATGGAGTAGCAGGCTTATGGTTGGGAAACTGGAAAGGGGAATAATATTTGAATTGTAAATAAAAAATATCCAATAAAGAAAAAGAGAAGAGAAGAAAAGAAAAGAAAAGAGAAGAGAAGAAAAGAAATGAAATGAAATGAAAAGAAATGGAGGATGATTATTTGAAAGGAGAATCCTAAATAAACGGTGTGATTTGGGAATGCAATTGGAGACATTCATTGGAACTCATGCCTACTGTTATAGAGATATGATATGTCTCTGTGTAGAGAGAAATAGAAGTGTATAATTTGTATGGTTTTACAATGATTCTTCATACCTCAATGGAACAAATAGTTTTTAAATACTAACTTATTGAAATGAATATTCAATTTACATAAAATGTCTATTTTTGACACCTGTATAAAAAATAAGCTTAAATTTGTCTTCAAACTTACTTGAAGGGTATCACTAATTACAAACACAATGGGACCATTATGTATCTGTATCCATTCTGTACATATCTACTCAGTAAGAACTCTTGAATTCTTGATAATCGTTGGGTCCTTGGCCTAATGAGGTGTATCTTTAAATATAACAACATAATCAAAATATGTATTTTCAGTGTTAGTGAATAATTTACTACCTAGATATATTTAGAACCTTCATATGTTTTCCCATTTTTTCATTTGAATTAGTAACTGGATATCTTTAGGGATAAAAATCAACAGTAACAAAGTTGGGTGTGTTTGCTCCCATAAAAAGCAAATGAAGTGCTTAAAGTTGTTATAATGATGCTTAATGACCCATGTTTCATGCTTTACCCATGTACTAGGATTCTGAAATTTGAAAGCCTTTGTTAAATACTATGCTGTTCTGCCACAAGGAAAAGTTATAAATATGATTTTGGCTACTTTACCAATAATAAGGGTTAAAACTGCCTTAGAATAAGTAGATTATATTGAGTAAATCTCCTTGATATTAACTCCAAGTTGGAATCAGACAAACAGCCAAAAATTATAAAGAAGAAACTTGAAATCTATTGATACTCTGAGGGGACAATAGGAGTGTAGAATTTTGAGGAGGTTCTATGCAAAGTAGATTCAGTTGAAGGTGAAAGTATAGAGCAATATAGAAGACACCTTATATTTCTCTTTTATATCAGTCTAACTATGCTATGTGATGAAATGAATTTCCCTTTAACACAAGGCAACATAGTTCACAATGGGTCTTGAACTAAACCAGAAACGATGGAATTAGGACTGCATTCAGGATTGCCCTAACTACATACAATAACGTGGGTTAATGAAAGTCGGGGTCATCTTTGAAGAAACATATGGGACAGAAGAACACATTAATGAGAATCATGTGTAAGAAAGACTAAGAAATAGAAGACACAGACATCCTGCGACTCATTTTGAATAAATTAAGTAGAGTGCAGGATGTTATTTTATGTATTAAAATCTCATTGGAAAACAAATGCAGCCATGGTTTGAATGCTGTAAGAAGCAGAGTTAGTACATCGAAGAGTTACATTATGTAAGATTCAAAATGCTTCCTTTAGAAAATGTCTTTGTCAACTGGGGGGTAGAAGCTATCTAATGGAGGTGGTCTCTACACGTTCTTTTCTCACTTTGTTGGTTATTTTAACTAAAGTCATCCCTGTTGTGTCCTGGGAACTTGTCAAGAATTTTAGCCCAGAACTGTTCCTATCTAAAGAAAACACGGGGACACAAAATGGAGCAAAGACTGAAATTAAGTCCATGCAGAGACTGCTTCACCTAGGGAACCATCCCATTGCAGATACCAAACTCAGATACTCTTGCTGATGCCAAGAAGCACTTGCTGACAGGAGCCTGGAATAGCTGTCCCCTGAGAGGCTCTGACCATTACAGATGCAGATGCTCGCAGCCAACCTTTGCACTGAGCAGGGGACCCCAATGAAAAAGAGGATTGAAACCGGATAGGAAGTACAATATCAACTAACCTTAGGACCCAGAATTCCCAATAATTAAAAAACCAAGCAAAGAGTATACATGGAGGGATCCAATGTTACAACTACATATGTAGCAGAGGATTGACTTCTTTGACATCAATATGCGAAGAGTCCCTTGGTCCTGTGGAGACTTGATTCCCCAGCATAGGGTGATGGTAGAGGGTTGAGGTGGGATTGGCTGGGTTAGTGGAGGAGCACCCTCACAGAGGCAAAGGGGAGGGGAATGAGAAGGGGCATTTGCAGAGGGAAACAGAGAAGGGGACAGCATTTGAAATGAAGATAAATTAAAAACCAAAACAAAACAAAACAAAAAACCATCATGATTGAATTTTATTTTAACAAAGGAGAAAACAAGAAGGGAAAGAAAATAAAATGCCTTTTTTCCAAAGTAGTTTTCCCTAGTGCATCAAAACAGTACTCTAATATTTCTTTTCTCTAACATTCTAAAAGTAGAGGGAGGAGACTGGGAGTCTTGAGTTCCAGGCCAACCTGAGATACAAAGTAAGATACTTTGTCAGTGTTCCATCTCCTAAAATATACCTTTCAACATGCTTTTTCCTTTTATATTAATATTCTATGGTTTTGATTTGTTTTATTTGCTTTCAATGTTTATTTTATTAATATATCCTGATCATAATTTATCCTTTCTCAATCCTAATTTTTACTTACTACTAAATTTTGTTTTCCTTCATTTCACTCTTTTTCTTAACTTCAAAACAAATGATGTGTGATCTGGTTTCCCGTACAAAATATTCACAAGTAAATGGAGGTATGTATATTGCCATTTTAAAACACTAGCCTCTGCATTGAAATTTATTTCTAGACTTCTGTGTGCTTCACTTATTTCAGAAAACTACTACCAATGTTTCTGAAACATGAAAAATAACTATCTGTGATGGCATTCCTGATGGTTGACTATATCTGGAATGAACTACAATCCAGAATTTTAGGGCACACCTATAATCCAGATATTGAGGCTGGAAGACACAGTTTCTTACATGGATCTTGACATGGAGATCTTAAGGCATACTAGCTATTAAAAATGTAGGTCCAAGCAAGGTAGTATACATATATAATGCCAGGAGACTGAGGCAAGATCTCTGAGTTGAATGTTAGCCTAGGGCAAAGAAAGTCCCAGATCCAGGAGTGGTGATACACACCTTTAATTTGGGCCTTCTGCTGGAGGCCTGCATAAGGACTTTGTCAGAAGGAAGATTTACTCTTTTTAGACTGCTTGCACTTACTTGCCAGCACACCTGTTGGAACCTGCTTCTAGAAAAAAACAGCTGAAACACATAGTCTCATGGGACTGAGCAACTACTAGATTCTTGAATTTCCCATCCACAGCTGCCCATTATTGGGTTAGTCGGATTACAGACTGTAAGTCATCACAATATATTCCCACAATATAGAGAGAAATTAAGTTCTGTGACTTTAGAAATTCTGACCAATACAACATCCTCCCCCAAAGGGGGTTTATGCAACTCTCAAAGGGAATATGGAGTTTTTTGTAAGTAACTTGATTGTCCCACAGATGAACAAAGATAATCTAAGTATCTGTGTTTCTTGATGCCACATATAGGTCCAGATTTACTTGATTTCCATGAATGCTAAATGCATTGAACCCATACTCTCTGTGTCAGCCAAAGAGGAGACACATCTTTTCACCAACAGGCTTATAATTCATTTATGTACCATAAATGAAAAAAAATATACAAAGTAAAAATTTTTGCCAATATATAAAAATCCTTTATCCATGGTCATGTTATTTTAAAGGTACAAAAATATAGATCACAGGACAAAGTGAGGAATCAATTTCCATGTTCAGGAAAGAATTTTAAGAAAAACACACGAAAACATGTCAGTTACATAAGGCTGGTGATACTTAGAGATTTTAACCCATCACACATAATTGCAGTGTTCAAGGCCAAGGACTTTTGTTTGGCTTGACTGTTTGTTTGTTTTGAACATGTCTACTCAAATACTGATATTATCAGAAGTAAGCGAAGACCAAAGTTTTTCGGGGTATTTTGGAGGACAAAGTCCTCCAATGTAATGCATGCCTTTTGTTAAGTAGAAAGGAATCATATGATTAATTTTTTTCAGTTTTCAAACTCTACATAGGCATATGATTAGGACTTGGGGAACTGCCCTATAGATATAATTCTGCAGGTGATAAAAAGTGTAGCACTGCAGACAAAAGTGTCAAGTATTTCTTGATTGGATTTGTGTAATGTTTGACATTTCTTATGTTTTTCATATGTTTGTTTGGTTGTTTAGTTACTGGGAATTCTGTATCCTAAGGCTATTTGATATTGTTGTTCTTTCTTTCTGGACATCAAGAAGGATTCCCAGCCAGGTAGCAACAATCAGGAAAGGTAATTGTGAGCAACTGTTCTTTACAAACAGGAATGTGGGGGTGTACTCCAGTTCGATCGGCAGAGCACAAGTTCAACAGCCATTATGGCTTCCTACCATGACCCCTTTGCATTTTCTGGAATAGCCACGTAAGTGTGACATCTAGGGATAATCTTACACTGCTCACAAAAGTAAAACAAAATGTATCAAAGTTCTAAACATACAGTGGAATCCTATGAATTTCCCAGAGGACAAATTTCAGTTTGGGGTATCCATGAAAGTTGCATGAAGTGAGTTTAATAAGGGAAAGGATCAATTCTGTAGGAGACATTGGTAATGCAGGGATAGGTGCCTGCCATTTCCCAAGAGCCACATCATGGAGTTATTATTGCTGGGAACATGTGAATGAGTTTCACAATCTTGTGTCAATTACCTGAAGAGGAATCAAGAAAGGAAGGAAGGAAGGAAGGAAGGAAGGAAGGAAGGAAGGAAGGAAGGAAGGAAGGAAGGAAGGAAGGAAGGAAGAAACTAGAGGCATGTAGCTACATGTGAAGTTGAGAATATCAGATGCCAGTGCTGAATAAAACAATGGGAGGTGGGAAAAAGAAAAAAAATCCCCATGTCCTTGATAATATTATAACAGAAGAGATAGCCTCAAATCTAATTGCTTCAATTATTCTGAGAAGGGAAAGATTGTGTCTTTAGCAGGCCTACATAAAAAAACAGTATCCTGACATTCCACAACACAAATACAGAATCATGCTACCATACACTCTAAGAAATTTTAACTACTGAGTCCATTATCAGGCTCCTGGAAGTGTCAATCTTTTGGTCTGGGGCCATTTACACTGAGTATCTCTTACTTAAGGAGAGCAGAGTCTTTGTGTGTGTGAGTGTGTGTGTGTGTGTGTGTGTGTGTGTATGTGTGTAATATATTTTATTTTGAAATACTTATTTATATATCAATTAATAACTGATATACTATTTATTCAAACATAATATATAATAACTATATACTTCATTTACATATTATTATTCATATTATATGCTGTCTCATCTTTTTAATCTCCTTTCTCCCCTATGTATATTTTCACTTTTCAAATATCATTTGAATGAAACCATACAGGGTATGTTCTTCAGTGTCTTCATTTTCTCAGTATAATTTAATTTTTAAGGTTAATTCATATTCTGTTGGTAAATAAATAAATTGTCCTTATTGCTGGATCTTCTAGTCATGATAACATTTATTCTACAATATGGTCGTTTTTATTTTTTACCTTGAGAAATTTTTTTATTTTTTTATTAACTTGAGTATTTCTTATTTACATTTCGAGTGTTATTCCCTTTCCCGGTTTCCAGGCCAACATCCCCCTAACCCCTCCCCCTCCTCTTCTTTATGGGTGTTCCCCTCCCCATCCTCCCCCCATTGCTGCCCTCCCCCCAACAATCAGTTCACTGGGGGTTCAGTCTTAGCAGGACCCAGGGCTTCCCCTTCCACTGGTGCTCTTACTAGGATATTCATTGCTACCTATGAGGTCAGAGTCCAGGGTCAGTCCATGTATAGTCTTTAGGTAGTGGCTTAGTCCCTGGAAGCTCTGGTTGCTTGGCATTGTTGTTCATAAGGGGTCTTGAGCCTTCAAGCTCTTCCAGTTCTTTCTCTGATTCCTAAAACGGGGGTCCTGTTCTCAGTTCAGTGGTGTGCTGCTGGCATTCGCCTCTGTATTTGCTGTATTCTAGCTGTGTCTCTCAGGAGAGATCTACATCCAGCTCCTGTCGGCCTGCAAAGAAAAGCTAATATCAATACTCCTCAAACTATTCCACAAAATATAAAAAGAAGTAACACTACCAAACTCATGCTATGAAACTACAGTTATAAGTATACAGTTTATACATAAACTATACAAAGACTCAACAACAACAACAACAAAGAAAAACCCAGTACATCACACCATATTTTTTATGAACATTGATGAAATATATGCAATAAAATACTCAGAAACTGAATCAAAGAGCCAAACGAAAACATCACCCATTATGATCAAGTAGGCTTCATTGCAGTGATGCAGGGAGGGTTCAATATATCAATATCCATCAAGGCAAGACACCACATAAACAAACTGAAAGGGACACATGATCATCTCATCAGATGCTGAAAAAACTTTTGGAAAATCTAACATCCCTTTATGTTAAACGTATTAGAGACATCAGAGATACAAGCCACATACTTAAAAATAATCAAAGCAATGTACAACAACCCTATTGCCAACATAAAGATAATGGAGAGAAACTTAAATGAATTCCACTAAACTCAGAGAAAAAACAAGGCTGTCCACTCACTCCCTATATATTCAATATATTTCTTGAAGCTCTAGCTAGAGCAAAAAGACAACTAAAGGAGGTCAAAGGGATACAAATCAGAAGAGAAGTCAAAATTTCAATAAATGTAGATGATATGGTAGTATACATAAATGACCTCTACCAGGAAACTCCTAACAAGTGATAAACACTATCAGCAAACAGAATGGGTACAATATTAACTCAATGAAATCATTAGCCCTCCTTTTAAAAATGATAAACGGGACAGGAAAGAAATTAGGGAAGCAACACCCTTTACAATAGCCAGACATAATATAAAATAGCTTGGTGTAACTCTAACTACAAAAGTAAAAGATTATTATGATAATAACTTCAAGTCCATGAAGAAATAAATTGAAGAAGATATCAGAAGACAGAAAGATTATTCATATTCATGGATAAGAAGGAATAACTTAGCAAAAATGACCAGCTTAGCAAAAGCAATCTACGGATTCCATGCAGCCCCTATTCATAGTCCAACACAAATTGTAATATACGTTGAAAGAACAATTCCTGTCCTTATAATAAAAAAAAGCCTTAACAATAAAAGAACTTTCAGAGAAATCATGATCTATGAGTTCCAAGTATACTGCATAGCTATAGTGCTAAAACTGCATGGTATTAGTATAGAAATATATACTGAACTAAGAAATGAAATAAAATAAAAACAAAATATAAATTAAGTGAAATAAAAAAAAAATAAATCTACACACCTAGGGATACTTGGCTTTGGACAAAGAACCTAAAATTATGCAATCAAAAAGAGAGAGCATCTTAATCAAATGGTAAATCCAAATGGACATCTGCAAGTAGAAGAATGAAAATAGATACATATCCCCGCACAAAACTCAAGACCAAGTGGATCAAGAACCTCAACACAAAACCAGATGTATTAAATTTTATAGAAGAGAAAGTGGGAAATACCCTTGAACAAATTGGTAGAGGAGACAATTTCCTGAACAGAACACTAATGGTTCAGGATCTAAGATTGACAATCGATAAATGGAACATCATAAAACTGAAAATCTTCTGTAAAGCAAAGGATAGTCTTAAAAGGACAAAATGGCAGCCTACAGACTGAGAAAGGATATTCACCAACTTTACATCTGAAAAGGACTAATATCCAAGATTCATTAAAAGCACCAACAACACAAATCACTTAAATAAAAATGGGGCACAAATATAAACAGAGAATTCGCAACAGAGGAATCTCCAATGGCTGAGAAACACTTAAAGAATTGTTCAAAGTCTTTAATAATCATAGAAATGAAAATCAAATCAACTCTGAAATTCAATCTTACACCCATCAGAATGGCTAAGATCAGAAACTCAAGAGATAACACATGCTGATGAGTATGTGGACCAAAGGGAATATTTATTCATCACTGATAGGAGCACATTTTTTACAAACACTTTGGAAATAAGTTTGGAAGTTTCTCAAAATATGGAAAGAGTTCTACCTAAAGACACATCTATACCACTCTTGAGAATATACCCATAAGATATTCCATTATCCCATGAAGCTTTATTTGTAACAGCCAAAATGGAAACAGCTTACAATACTTCAAATGAAAAATGGATAAAGAAAATGTATGACCTCTGCACAATGGAATAGTATTGAGCTATTAAAGCAAAAGACATCATGAATATTGCCGGCAAATAGATGGATCTTAAGAATATCATCATGAGGGCTGGAGAGATGGCTCAGCGGTTAAAAAGCACTGACTGCTCTTCCAGAGGTCCTGAGTTCAATTCCCAACAACCAAGTGGTGGCTCACAACCATCTGCAATGGGATCCGATGCCCTCTTCTGGTGTGTCTGAAGATAGCTACAGTGTACTCACATACATGAAATAAATAAATCTTTTTTTAAAAAGAATATCATCATGAATTTTTTACTTAAAAATTAATGTTAGCCATAAAATACAGTATACCCATGCTACACTCCAGAGACCCAAAGAAGCTAACCAAGAGGGAAGGCACAAACAAGGATCCTTGAATCTCTCTTAGAAGGGGGAAATAAAATAGTCATAAGAGGAAAAAGGATGGAAGGAACTGGGTGGGAGTGGTGATATGAAGGGAATGGGGTGGTTCAGGATCAGATGTAGAAGGGACAGGAGGCATTGCAAGATGGCTGTGAGAATGAATGGAAATCTGCAACAGACAGGGTTGGGAATGTAGGGGCAATCTTTGCAAGGAGACATAGACACAAGATACGGGAGGAACTCAAGAGTTAATGGAGTTTTCCTCAGCTGGGAATTGACAATAGGGAACCTGAAATGGCTAGCTGCTCTAGCCACGTAGGAACAACAGTGAAGTAATAGGGACAGCATCACACTCACAAAACTTTCAAGCCCAAATTTATCTTATGTACAAGAAATATAGGGATGGGGTATGAAGCAGATTCTAGGGAAATGGCCAAGTAATAACAAGGCCCTCTTGAGATCTATACCACGGGTAAACACCAATTCCTGACACTATTAATGATACTCTGTTATACTTGTTATGCTATGCTAGTATGACTGACTTCTGAGAGGTTCCACCCAGCCACTGACTCAGACAGATGCAGACATCCAGAGCCAAAAAGTGGATGGAGCTTGTGGACCTTTCTTAAAGAACAGGAGGACGGGCTGAGGATTTGAAGGAGATAGGAACTTCACAGGAAGACCAACAAAATCAACTGACCTGGACACTTTGAACACTCAAAAGACTGAGTTACCAATCAAATAACATACGTGGTATGGATCTAGGCCTCCCAGCACATATGTAGCCGATGTACATCTTGATCTTCATGTGGTTCCTGCACAACCAGGGTAGGAGGTAACCCAAAAACTATTGCCTGTATGTGGGCTATGTGCTTCTCACTGGACTGCCTTATCTGGGAGAGGATACAGTGCGAGAGGATGCACCTAGCATTGCACAGACTTAAGGGCTAGGGTGGGGGAATACTGGAGTGGGTGGTAATGAGCTGAAAAGGGGAGCCAGGATGGGAGGAAGATCATGAGATGGACAGACTGGGAGGGGGGAAGTTAAAAGTATGTAAAGTGAATAAGGAAAAATCATAATACTAATAAATAAGGAGAAGAAAAGAAAAAGTTTTGGCATGTAAAGGGAAGAGAATAATAGGTTATTAGTAATTAACAAATCATTATTTAATTTTTAAAATAAAAATTAAAATGAAATTAACAAACAGTCTAAATAGATAATGACTCATTATTAAATGAAAGAAGAAAAATGGAGACATAAAAGAAACATATCGAGTGAAGTATTATGTCAATATTTAAAACCTGGAAGAACAGAGAATCTCAAATAAGTTCAATGATAAAAATCTCTCCAAAAAGATCAAATACCAGAACCAAAAAATAAAATTTTATCAATATATTAAAATAAGCACAAATTAGTAGGTCCAGAGGAAATAAAAGACACAAAAAAGCAGAAGATACCAGTATAAATATATTCCTACTCATCTGAAATTGTGCATATAATTGAAATTAAACATGGAGTCAATACAGCTAAATTAGCTGAATGGAATAAAAAGAAACCATTTGTATGCTATAAAAGAAACACTTCATCAGTAGAAGTATGTTATGAAAGTTAGAATGATGGATTAAACTTTACACAAAAAGCAAATTTGATGGAATTATATGGATCTGAGTCAAAAGCATAAAACACGGCAAATGACACAATTACATAAATAGAAGACTGTTTAACAAAGGAATATATCTTGCCTTGCTTGCTGCTCTACTGGATAAAAAGTGAAAAAGCACTCAAGGCCTGTTGAATTCAAATGTGTTTTCACTCAGCTATTTTCTCATTCTTTTCTTGTTTCTGAGAGATCACCTGTTTGCTTTTTTCCTGAGGCAGGTGCAAAATTTTTGTTATTGTGGCAATGAAATAAAAAATGAATGACCAGTGATCTGTAACCAAGCTGCACTTGCCCTCAGCTGGAACCAATAATCTGGAGTTCCTCAGAACCTCTCTCTCACACATAAATAACATATTTGACAGCTGGGATGCCCAAGCAAGGAAATTTTTGTTAGGGTCTGCATCACTGTGGGAGGTTTATGTGTACCTTGGAAGCAGTAATAAACTCCCAAATCCTCAGGCTCTACTCTGCTGATCTTGAATGTGAAATCTGTCCCTGACCCACTGCCACTGAACCTGTCTGGGACCCCAGAAAATCGGTTGGAAACTTCATAGATGAGAAGCTGTGGAGAGTGGCCTGGCTTCTGTAGGTACCATTCCAAATAAGTGTGTCCATCACTATGTACCAGGCTCTGACTAGACCTGCAAGATATAGAAACTTGATCTCCAAGTGTGACAGGCAGGGCAACTGGAGTTTGTGTCAACACAACATCACTCCTGGAAGCTGAAATAATGAGAGAGAAGTACAGCCATGTTTATTTTTACATACAGATTTTTTTTATATACTAAAATTAACTTCATACCAAAAATTGAAATGCAAGCCTCAAGGTGCTTCTTCTAGGCATAACTGAGATGATCCCATCCATCCATGTCATAATCTCCATTAAAGCACATGTTTTAATCTGGAACTTCCCTCTAACAAATATACACCCCTGAGGCCTGATCCTGAGGGTTAGACCCATCTTCTCACACGTTGTATATTATATGTAGTGAGGAGTGGCACCCACAGCTCATAATCCCAACATATGCTCCTCTCTCTCTCACCCCCCTCTGTCTTTACCTGGAATCCAAAACAACAGCACCAGCAGCCTACCAGGCACTTTCATTGTGAGAAAGGAGCTTGAGGAGACAGACTGAGAAGACTGATCAGTCACTGAAACAAAACAACTGAGCTTTTATTTCACACTAGCAAGGGCGGGCCTTCCCTGGAGAGCAATATGCAAAGGTCCCTGGTAGTGTGGCAGTATAGAAGGAAGAGTTGTGCAGGCTTCTTATCATAGTAGAAATGACATAAAACCTCTTCTATATTGTAGAGGCATGAGTGCTCACAGACAAGCTCTGGAAAAATCTGAAATGTTACTCACACAGGGCGGTTGCCTAGGTGGAAAAATATATATTTACTTTCAATCCAGAAGTCCAGGAGGGCATGTTGTTCATAACCTGGCAATCTTTGCTATCAGTAGGTTGAGGGCTCACTCAGATTTCCCAAAACATTTATTCTAGAGCACTTTCTAGTTAATCTGTACTTATACGGGAGTACAAAACTTGCACGTACTTGTGGGGCTGGGTTACCACACTCAGGATGGTGATTCCTAGTTCCATCCTTGTGTTCAGCAAATTTAGTGATGTCCTAGCTTTTAATAGGAGAGTAGTATTATATTGTGTAAAAATAACACATTGTCTTTAGCCATTCTTCAGTTGAGGGACATCTCAATTGTTTCTGGGCTGTGAGACATCTGGGTTGTTCCCATCTTCTGATTATTGCAAATAAAATTGCCATGAATATAGTTGAGTAAATGTTTTTGTAGTTTGGTGGCACACCTTGTGGTTATATGCCCAGGAAATATATACAAATGGGGTCTTGATGTAGAACTATCTCAAATTTTCTGAGAAACCAAAAAAAAATGGATTCTCAGAGTGATAGTACAAATTTAAATTCCCACCAGCAAAGGAGGCGTGTTCCTTTGCTCTATTTCCTTACCATCCTATGTTGTCCCTTGAATTTTTAATCTCTCCAGTTCTGATGGGTGTAACGTGGCATCACAGAGACATTTTGATTTGGATTTCCCTGATGACATTAGAGATTCCTCTGTTGAGAATTTTCTCTTTTACTCTGTACTCCATATTCAGGGATGAATTTGTACAGGTGAGTGTGAGCTATCACAATCTTTGTGAGGTTGTATGTGTATCAGCTGCATTGTTACTTGGTGGTGCTAATTCTTTGTACTTACCTACCACCACCTCTGGTTCTTATAACATTTCTGCCTCAAGAAGGAAGTTAAAAAACTAACTTTTCCTGCTGCATTATACAAAATACTGATCAGACTACTAAGTATCAATATATAATAATACACTGATAATAATAAAAATTGCATAAAGGTGACATATGGGTTTGATAGCTGTCACAAAGACTTCATGAGTAACATGAGTAACTTCATCTGTCCCCACCTCTGACAACCTAAATTTTAACCCTGGAGTCCATTTGAAGCTTTTAATCCCCTGAACACCTAGAGGTTTTAAGGAACTTTGAGGGGTTTTCCTATCCCGATTTAAGATATGTCAGCTTGAAGAAAGGTAAGTAAATTAATAAGCACACAAATTGGTGGAAAATATGTCTTTATCCAGCCTTGAACTTGAAAGACAGTTGGAAGGCCTTTTATGGCAGAAAAGTAAAAGCCTGTCAGGCCTTTAGGCCTTTGTCTCCAGTCAAACCAGAAGGCTGAACGTTTGCTATCTTAGTTATCTAGAAATGTATCAACTTCATTGTCCATTTGTGACCCTTCTATCCATCTTTCTGCCTACCAGCAATCTAAGTTCTAGGCTCTAACATATATCCTATATATGTCAATTAAAGTCCTCATAGGAGACATCATTGTAAATTCGTATTTCTCCTTCTTGCCCTCCTCTCCCTCTTTTCTTCTATTTTAAATCTCCCTTGAATTTGTTTTTCTTGTGTGAACACAAATTGATGCCATAAATGAAATACCCCTTTGAATAAATTATATCTTTAATAAATCAAGAATGACCTGATCTTGCCTTTGCAGTTGTAACTGAGTAAGAAGAGGAAAATTTATAGCCAGTTATTCCAAAGGCATAGTACCCCTCAAGACCATCTTCATCTGAATAATGATCTGAACACATAGGACACCAGGAAGAGCAGCTGGGACAGCCCTGCCTCATGCTTTTGGTTTTCTAAATGGTTTATGTTTTGACTGGTCCACTGTGGATGGGTTAACTGTTGTGGTGTCCACAGTAATAACTAGCAATGTCTTGTGGTAGCAAACTGATAATACCAAGGGTCAATCTTTTCCATACCCATTGCCACTAAACCTTGATGTGGTCCCAGGAGACAAAATGAATCCATCTTGTTTCAGATGCTAAGGAAATGTCCCTTGTTTTTGGTGATACCAGTTTAATGCATTGCCAATTGACTGGCTTGACACTTGATGGTGACTGTATCTCTTAAAAGTACAGTTTCAAATGGAGACTGAGTCATCTGGATGTCACATCTAGAATGTGGCATGAGGGGAAAAAACAGCACAAAACTATATAACACTCCCTGCACAGGTCAACACAGAAGTTTCTTGACAAGCCAGGCACCACTGACCAATTGCCATTAGCAATGCTGTCCTCAATAACTGGAATACACAGCATCAGCAGCCCAAACAGGCAGGAGCTCTCTTGTCTGTGCTGTTTTCTGGTGGGACTGACTTCTGCCCAGGTGTGACAGCCTATTAACAAGTCCTCAGGACCAGAGGTTGTTCTCTAGTTACTTTCAAATCAAAAGAGTCTCCAGATTATGTGGGCACAATTGCAACATTGTCTCAAGATAAGGAACTGACATTGAACCAGCCTCTCAAACCAATGTTCTCTGTATGATCAAATTTTCTGCAGAAAATGTGTTTCTAGGATTCAAAGAACACGCTGGCTCTGCTGTCCTGGGAGTTGATTTTTTTTAAAATTCGTTTGTTTCATACATAGTTTATGACATGTATTTCTTGGTAGTTTTGCATGTTTGTCCATCTTTCACAGGTGCCATTCAAATAATAGGAAGATGCTTTAGGTGTCATCTTTATTTTCTCATTTAGATATCCTTGAGGCAAGCAAGAGTTATTGGGCTCATTTCTGAAATTTAAGTCCTCGGTTACCTGTGTATACCACCAATTAATGAAGTGAAGTGTAAAAGTACAATAATCAGAGATAGACTTAATTATTGATAAGATACAGATATACATTTGAGTTTTGAAAGAGATAAAAATATGTAAATAAGTAATGTATGCTCTACAAAGGTACACATACCTCTGGGTACATCATTTATATTTTCTAATGAAAAGCAGTCATTGTTACCTGGTATGGGTGTATGATACCATAAGAATTCACAAAGATAAAAATACAAAGATATAAAGCAGAGGACACTCTGAGTGAGCAAAGCCATGGGTGAATGTATATTATCGAAATTAATGGCCTTATCAAGGAATTCAAGGCATTGGATTCATAAAACATTGGCAAATCAAGTTTCTGATTTGGTTCAGCTCAAAAGAAATGACCTTTCTGAAAGTCCTGTATGAGTTTTTATGAATAATTGAACCATGTGTGAAAAGACATTCTGTTCTCGTTTTGTTGAGTACATGTGGAGACCAGCTGACTCCTCTTATACAGAAGCTAATAAGCATGCTAAGGTTTTAGGTTGCAGAGTGTAGAGGGTAGCAAAATCAATAACCTTAAAACCTGGTTTCACTCTAGCACTGTAGTGATGACAAACCTTTCCATTAAGGACCCCCCTAACTGGAAAGACATGTTTTCTTGGTGCCACCTACTGGATATTCTGTCAAATCAGTCCATTATCTAAGTACCATAATCTGTTTCCATGATTCTAGTTACTTGTAGTTTCGTCCAGTATCCACAACCCATTTCCGTGTCTCCTCTTACATCTAATAACAATCGATCCTCTAGCCTCCTTACATTTCTCTATAAGTTTGCAGTCTTATGTATAAAATGGACTCTAAAAGCCTGAGGGTTGGTCAGCCACATCATAAAGAAACATATTTATTACATCTTCCATTTATTCACATACTTAATTGTACTCAAGAGCTCAAATGTACTGATGGCTTTTCTCAGATTTCTACAAACATACATGATCTGAGAAGTAAGAATTTTAGTTATGGAATTTTCTCCATCAAATTGGCGTAAGCTTAATTGTTTGTGGTGGGTATTTTCCTGACTAATGATTGGTGTGAGAGGACTTAGGCCACTGTGGGTAGTGCTCTACCTGAACAGCTGGTCTAGGTTGTAGTCCAATGTCTTTCCTTCAATTCCTGCCTCCAGGTTTCTGTAGTGAGTTCCTACCCAGACTTAACTCAAAGAAGACCTACATCAGGCGTGTCCTGGCTATTACCTGACAGACCTGACCACAGGAAACCTTTTCTATTCACAAATGGAATGACAAGGGACATCACAGGGCAGCAAGGTCCTCATTAAGTATGGACCAATGTGCCTTGTGGGCATCACAAAAAGAGGATGACACAAAGACCAGGACACAATTAAAGAGTGAAGTGCTCTGGGCACTGGCGTCCCCCGATGGTGTCACCGGGCACGACAGAATGGCGGCGGTCCTGAGGGACCCAGGCCACTGCATTCAAAGTGCTGACCTGGAATCTTGATGATGGCGTCACAGTCGTGGCGACAGCGGGGATTCCCATCCCAGAAACTTCTGAGGCTCTTCCTTGAAGTGTATGTTACTGAAAGTGAGCTGCCTGGGATCCAGCTAAAGTCATGGGTAGCCATGCTTTGTGAGTCTAGCCCTTTTCTTGGTCATTAAATGATGAAAGCATTGGGAGTCAGCGTGCATGAGGGCACGGAAGATCGACCAGGTCCCAGATACCTACAGGGGTGCAAGTGTTAAAAAGAAGACTCTGAAAGGGAACCGTCCATCAAGTGTATCCAGCTCCCCTGTCAGTCATTGAACACACACACAACACACACACACACACACACACATCAGAGTGACTGTCAAGAGAGAGAGAGAGAGCCTTCACCTCAAGCCTTACCTCATCACAGCCCTGTTTCTATAACTGTTCATGAAGATGAGATTTTTTTCCTATCCATGTGAAAATTATGGCTCCGCCCCAAGTGCATTAAAGGATCCCTGTCAGACTTAAAAAAAAAAAAAAAAAGAGGAAAAAAAAGAAAAAAGCATGGATGTTCATGTTTTAGATGTAAAATAGTCAACAGTTAAAAAGATATATTTAAAACATTATCTTTGATTATTGTTTTTTCTACCTGAGACAACAAATGTAACTCAAAATGAATAATTAAACAAAAATCAATTCAAAAGATGGAAATGTATATTTCTTTCCAAAAATCAAATTTCAGAATAATATAAACAAAGAATAGCAGATTATAATTAATGATTGGATTAATTTTTGAATAATATGAGAAAATTTATGGAGATTTATGAACACATTGATCAAAACTAATCAGATTGTGCTTTCAAAAATGGTGAATTATATTTTATGTAAATTATCTTATCCAAAACTAAACTATTTGTAACAGAAGGACTTTTGTTATATTTTAGTATTTTATTCTTGTTTCTATCACCTACATAATAAAGTATAACCAAAGCAAATGGAACTACTCTATCATGGATAATGCACTTTTTATCACATTTAAGGAGCAAGACTATTTATACTGCTTACATCTTACATTTTTTGAAGGTTTGTTTCGTGTAATGACTTATAAGGATAACCCGTTTCTATCTATTTTTGATCCTATTAATTATTATAGGACATCATAGTGATGGAAGCATTTGTTCTTTTTAGTTTAAGACTCATAAATATTTCCTAGCATAGACAAAAACCTGAGGATGTTGAGGCAGCTGGCAGGGAAGATCCAGATACCTTCATCCCTAGATCACAAAAGGATGAAAACATTTTGGCCCAACCAGAGAGTGTAGACAGAGACAGAGACACTCTTCCCTTGATCATTTGCTTGTCCCAATCTCATGCAGAAGTTGCATTTTCAAGAAGTAATCTACAATTAAACAGGGTTTTGCACATGTATAATTAAAGAATTCTTATGATTTCTTTCCAAAAGCTAATAGAAACCTCAAAGCAGTTATTTTTAATTCTTGATTAACAAGGTATAAAAAAGCCAAGTCAACAACCTTTTGACAACAAAAGCTATTAGAAGGGGAGAAATCAACTTTCTTACATCTATTATTTTTTTCTGTTTTGGTTAATGTTTAACCATCTATTTTCTTATTACATTTGCTCTTTTTTGACCTAATTTTTTAGACCAAAACCTGTTACTTCATCCCTGGGGATCCAAGATGAAAAACTTTGGCCCCACCTAGGGCTTACTTTGATCATTAAGCTTCTAGCTCATCCTTCGCTTCTACAACCACTTTATAATGAGAACCCTCACTTCCTGCTTTCTCTATTTAACACCAAGCATTCTATTATTATTACTTGTAACTTAAAACAGCCTTCTAACTTATTAAATTTTTAATAGCTCTCTTAACTACCTAAGTTTTCAATCAATTACCATAACTTCCCAAAACTATTTAAAATGAAGTAACATCTTTTAAAAAGTACCTAAATCAAGCAAAAAATTCCATAAAATCATTAATTCACCTAGACAGCACTATGTCAACTATTTCCATGTCCATATTAATCTGCAAGACAACAGCTCAACAGAATGGCCCTTCACTCAGGAAGTAATTACACAAATTGATAGGAAGTGAGCATCTCTTGGTGTCCACTTATGCCAAGTCAATTAAATGTGGACTATAACAAAGACAAATATGAGAAGGCACATCAGAAGCAACAAGCAATTCTGTGACAATGTCACTGGGGTCATGCCACTCCCGAGCAAACCTGAACAGGGTGATGGGTATTCTCCAAGGAGCTCCTTTGCCACTACATCTCTTCCCACATGCTGTTTGCCATGTGCCCTTTCAGCCATTGTAACCCCTACTTATTTACCCCATTTATTTTGTTGTTTTGCATGAAGGAGCCTCAGTTAAATTTGAAACCATGAAAAAGACCCAAATCTCTGGCACCATTTGCTTCCTTTAAATATGTACCTGTTACTAAATATATGATAGTTTTGATCACACATTCCAGAAAATGATTTTCCAAGTTTTTTATTTCAAAAATAATTATGGAAAGTTGCAGAATGACTGGAACTTTGAGACACAGAAGTATTTTTGTAACTAACTATGACTTACCTGTGGGAGGTGTTGATTGGACATCACACATATCAATTCAATCTAGGAAACTCAATGATTGATGGTATCAGAGCAGAAAAGTAATAAATATCCAGTGTTCACCAAAAAACAAATAATCATAATAGAAACTGCCTTTCTCTGAAAATTCTCAGTGAAATTGAAAAAGAGAAGAGATGTCCGAGTTCCCTGAAGAGGCAGTACAGAAATGATGTTCATGAAAAGAGAAAGGAGAGTAGGGAAGGAAAGCTAAAGTTTTTCTGATGCTTTCTTAGCCACAAGTAAAGTAAATAAAATGATGTGCTAAAGCATTTCAACTTGGTTGTATTCTAGTATATTCATAAACATATATCTTAGGTTTAATCCTAAGGTTTGTTTTTCGGTAATTGCTTATAAATGTTCAGTTTTTCTCACAATTATCTTAAAACATAAGAAATTAATAAAATTAATTTATTAGTAATAGATAGATAAATAAAAATTATTCTAAGCCAGAGAATTTTACATAGATAAAGATGCAGGTCAAAAACCCCTTAGGACAAGCCTTGAGATCCGAGTTTGGTTCCTGGAACAACACAATGGAATGAAAGCCCTGAGTCCCACATGTTGTTTCTTGATATTCACATATGTGTTGAAGTTTGTGTACTACACACACACACACACATTAAGTAAATGTAATTTCAACTAAATACATAAGACTAGATAGTTGGCTCAACGGTTAGAAACGTATACTCCTTTTCCAGAAGATCCATGGTGCTTTGCAGTTTCCAGAACCCATATTTAGTATCTGCCAACTACCTGTAACTCCATTTGCATGAATCAGGTTTCTTTTCCTGTCATATGTTATACTTGCACACATATCCACATATACACAGAGACTTTCATATACAAACATTTATAATAACAAATATTTTCATTCATTAATTAATTTTTAAAAGATGGTCTTTCTCAATTGTGTGTTCTTTTCTTCTTCCCTTAAAAAACTAATTGGCAGCCTAATTCTAGCATATCTAATCTACTACATTGATTCGGGTATTTGACGTATGTCAGTACAATACAGTTTCACTAACTTCAAAGAAATATCTTTATACTTTAGGATTTTTCATAATTTTTATGGGATAGGTATATGCTGGTTAAATTATCAACTGATCTATCAAGCTGCCCTCATTTTGAAGAGAAATTCTGAGCAAACTCTTTGTCTCCATTCAATTTGACCTCTGGGTAAGACTGAGAGACATTTTTTTGATTCATGATTTATTTGAGAGGGCCCAACCCATTGAGAACAGTAGTAACCTCAACAAAGATTTCTAGAGTCTATAAAGAAGAACACTGAGCAAACTATTTGGATCAAGCCAGGAGGATGAGCCAGTAAGCAGCATTCATCCATGATCACTACTTCAGTTTCTATCTCCAGTTTCCTACTTGAGTTTTTGCCTTACATTTTGTCAAAGACAGGCTGTATTCTGTACATATAAGCAAAATAATCTCTTTCCTCTCTATTTTTTCAAAAACTATTTTATCATGGGAACATAAACATAACAAGTACAATGCATTTAATCCCTTTAGTTAAAGATATTTCTATGTCTCTCTACAGTGCCCTCCTACTCTCCCATTCCATCTACTCATTTTTGTCACTTAATGATACAGAACATCATGAAACCAGAAGCATATGGCAGAGATGATTAGAATTATGGTACTCAAGAGGCATTGGACTTAGTATCTGCTTCCTGTAGAATTTCTCAATAAAGATTCTCACCAAAATTTTAAGTCAAGGGAGAAGATGTTCACCCTCCATTAGTACCTGCTCTAAACCATATGAGGTGAAGATTGAACCTCTCCTGTGATGTGTTCAATATAGTTTGAAGCATCAGCATCTATCTTTCTTAGACTTCTTAGAACTGTTGAAGGTTCGCAAGGTTAGTGAGCACACACACCTGGCAGTGTGCAGTAGATGCACACTAAATGCTGTCAGAGGACCAGAGAGACAAGGATTGATGTGCATATATATTGCCACTTTCTAGAACATCCACTACTTCACATGCAAACAGTCTGGTAATATAGAAAAATAATGATGAGCAACTGAGGCAAAACAGCCTCCAACCTCTACTTCCCTGATTAGTTTATAATTTGACATATCCCTTTGTAATGTCTACTATAATGCTATAGGCAAATTTAAGCTTCATCATCTTCAGACTCTACTGTGGATGGTCATAATGGAACTTCTTCCAGAATATTGGTCACTGAACCTAAATTGACCAGCACACTGCAAATAGAAGAGCAAAAGCATAGACATTAGTTTGAATTTGTGCTATTATCAGTTGAGGTCATTGCTAATGTTTGACTTGGTAGATAAGTAATGGTAACTCTGTTTCCTATACATGCCAACAGAAAGGATCGATATTGAATCACTTGGATATTACATCTGGCACATTGCAGTAATAATTATAAATAACTCAATAAATAATACAATACTATGATTTCCCGAATTAGAAACAAATTGATGCTGTCATGGGCAATGTCAGGTGACACAGTAAAGTGCCTCTGCAAGGAGGAAACTGGAGAGATGCTGTGATGAGCAAGAAGAGGGATTAGGTCAAGGGTGGTTTATATCACTGTGCAGTGGGTTTGATGTATTATTGTTGAGCACCCTAAATGTAAAGCAGATGTAGACGCATCCTCTGAAAAGCTGCCTGGATATACTCAATTTATTCAGTATTGGAGACAGAAGCTAAAACAAACAAAAACAACAACAACAACAACAACAAAAACCAAAACCTTACCTTCTAAAGTTGACATCTTCAAAAGAACACCAAGAACACCATTTCCTTTTTTATTAAATTTAATATACATTGTTTTATGTTAAGGTGTTTGATCCATGTGGTCTTAATTTTGTGCAGGATTATAAACATGGATCTGTTTGCATTCTTAACATGAAGTCATCCAGTTACAGCAGTATCATTTATTGAAGATGCTCTATTTTTTTTTTTCATTGTATGATTTTGGCTCTTTGTCAAAAATCAAGTGTCAATAGGTATGTGGATTTATTTCAGTTTCTTTGATTTGATTCCATTGATCAACAAGTCTGTTTTTATGTCAGTACCATGTGGTTTTTATTAGAATTACTGCACCTCATATTCAGGGATGATGCACCACTAGAAGTTCTTTTATGGTTCTTGATTTTTCTTGCTTTCCAGGGTTTTTTATATTTCTATATGAATTTAAAAATTGCTCATTCAAGGTCTGTGAAGAATTGTTGTGGAGAGCACAAGATATATGTGAAAGAGGAGAGAAAGTAGTATTTCAACATGTTTGTGGTGGTACGCATGTCTAATCCTAACGTTTGGGAGGCAGAGTCCAGGTGGATCTTTGTGAGTTTGAGGCCAGCCCACCCTACATAGTGAGGTCCAGGACAGTTAAGCCTACACAGAGAAACAAATATTTGTCTAAAAACAAATAAACAAACAAAGCAAAGTAAACGAATAAGAAAAAAATATTTTAAATCTTAATGCTGGTCCACAGCACCTGGAGTGAGAGCTGGCCCTGAACTGGTTTCCTGACTGTGGATCCTATTCCTCTGGCATGATTCTACTTCATATAATAATGGATGCTGTTTTCAAACCCATTCTGTTAGCTTTTTTTTATATTTGGGAATTGATTCCATGGATGTTGAAAGATATTATTGAGCAATGATTGCTAATATCTGTGTTTTTTAATATGTGTTTGTGTGTGCGTGTTTGTTTGTTTGCTTGTTTGTTTGTGTGTGTGCATTGCTTTAATTGGCATAGAATTGCTAACTACCTTTGTTTCCTGAATGTTGTTATCCTCTTCGGTTGCAGTTTTCCTTCTATTATTTTCTGTAGTGATGAATCTGGGGATAGATATTATTTGAATTTGGTTTTTTCTTGAAATATCTCATTTGGCCATCTATGAAGATTGAGAATTTTGCTGGTTATAATAATAGCTTGCATTGGTGGCTGTGTTCTTTTTAGAGGTCTCAAGATATGTCTAGAACCTTCTAGCATTTAGAGTCTCTGTTGAGAAGTTGGGGGTAATTCTAATAGATCTGCCTTTGCATGTTACCTACCATATATTTCTTACTGCTATTTTTAGTTCTGTAGATTTTGTGTTTTGATTATTATATGTCAGGAGGATTTCCATTTCTGTTCCAGTCTAATTAGTATTGTATACACTTTTTGTATGTGGATAGGCATCTCTTTCTTTAGGTTGCAAATCTTTTCTTCTATCATTTGTTGCAAATATTTTCTGGGCCTTAGAGCTGGGACTGTTCATCTTCTTCTCTATTATTCTACAGTTCCAAAATTTTCTGGATGTTTTGTGTCAATTTTTTTAAGATTTTTCTTTGACTGATATATAAATTTCTTCTATTGTATATTCTCTGCCTTAGATTTTCTCTTATGTCTAGTGTGTTATGTTGGTGATGCTTATGTCAGTTGTCCTATTTTCTTTCCTCTGTTTTCTATCTCCAGGATTTCTTCAGTTTGTATTCACTTTAAGATTCTATTTTTATTTATAGGCTTTTCCTTCACCTATCAATTGTATTTTCCTTTATGTCTTTAAGGGATGTTTTCTATTTCTTTCTCAAATACCCCTGTTTAACTGTATTTCCCTGTATTTTTAGGGGATTTATTCCTTTCCTCTTTAAAGATCTCTATTTTGTTTATAAGATTGCATTGAAAGTTATTTTCTTTTCTTTTCATTGTGTTAGGATATTCAGGGCTTGTTGTAGTAGGGTAGCTGTTCTCTGAATGGGTCATATTGCCCAGGATTTGAAGTAGATTGCATTAAGAGCTCTCTGTGGAAAATATTGTTGAATTAAGGAATTTCCCCTAGTTCTGGGTCCCCTTTTTCATCTCTACTGTTCTTATCATCCATGCAGAATATCTGCAGTACCAGGAACAAAGTGGGGTTGCCTCATTCTAGGTAAATGAACTGAGGAGCCATTGGAAGCCAAGGCAAGACTACAACTGCACTTTGATGTCAGATTACAATGGAGGGAAACATGTATAGATATATTTAGCTGTTCAAGGAAAGCCAAGCAATAATAAAGTCCACCATTGAACCAAATGATGGAAAAATTACAGCAGTATGAAATTCTTGATTTTCTATGTAGGTATTAGGTGCATAATGCAATGAGTTTCTTTTTTTAATTTTTATTTTTTTATGCAATTAGTTTCTTAAATGGTGTCAGAGATTCACATATGAGACAATCTTGGTATCCTATAGAAAATATTATTGGATTCTATCTTAATCTGCAGAAATATAAAACACCCACACATTCTCATATTGATGTTTGAGGGTTTTTATTCACGAAATCATAGACTTGAGGCCAGTCTGTCCTTTATGTTATGTTCTTGCTACTTCTTTACCTTTTTCCACCTTAGAATTACTCCCCCTCTCAATTTTGACTTTTTAACACATGGTTACTCTGCGTAGACATGGCTCTTCTGAAACTCACTTTGCAGATCAGGATGGAGTTGAACTCAGAGAAACTCCTGCCTCTGTCTTTGCCTTGAGAATGTAGAGATAAAAGGCATATGCCAGCACTCCCCAGCTCATTAAGTCTTTCCTAAAAAAAAAAAAGGAAAATATGATGTTAGAATCTAGTAAGAGCTTTATAGTAGCTCTACCCCTCTTTCATATGTTAACTGGTGGTATGGCAAAATTAAAAATGAGAGCTCCCTGTTGCTAGTCTGGGGAGTCCAGTCCCTTTCTGGTCTGCCTTTTCTGGCTTCAGTGAGAGAAGATTAACCTAGTCCTAGAGAAACTTAATGCACCAGGGTCAGGGAAAACCCAAAGAGGGTCTTGACCCTCTCAAGGGAGAAGGGGAAAGGGAGACTTGTGAGGGGCAGAGATGGAGCAGGGTCATTGACAGGGATATTAAAATGAATAAATTAACAGGACAAAAGAATTTGGTAGTACTCCCACTCCCAGTATCATGAACACTGACAAGTGTGTACATGATAGGGACATTCAAAGTATGATCTCCCACCATGAAAATGAGAGAAGGTAAGACATAAAGGTAAGGTATAAGCAACAGGCATCCTGGTTCAGACATATAAGTCTCCTTCCCCTTTCTTTGTCTCTGTCTCTGTTTCTGTCTCTCTGTCTCTCTCTGTCTCTCTCTGTCTCTGTCTCTCTCTCTCTCTTTCTCTCACTCTTTCTCTCTGCACTAAATCAACTACTCATTATCTTGGATCATTCATCATCTTTCTTTTATAAATTCTCAAGGAATCTCCTATTGCTACATAATGTACACTTTATGCCCCAAGTCTAGACTAGCAACTTGCCCTCAATAAGCCAAACTGAAATTAAAAACCAGAAAAAAGAAAATTGACCAATGAAACAAATACATTTAGATAACTATCTGAGTCTCATGTAGTTCTGAAATGAGATTAAATAAGAAATGGAAAGTCAAAGAGATGCACACTGTAGAAGTGCTGTTTAAGGTTTGGTCCTACCTATCATTGACATAACTGACTGCACTTTGTCAGATAAGACAGTATGAAATCTTGTCCCTGCAGAGAAGTTACTGTTTCTCCTCCTCCCAGCCTGAACCCTCATGGAAGGCCCAATTTCCAAGGTCCATTGTGTCAATAGCTGAGTTAGAGGAAAATAAGTGTCTCTTAAAATATATATTCACTTTGTCACGTCAGTTATACCATGCTACAGCTGAAACAAGCAGTTTATGAGGCAGTTATGTCACCTCAAGCGTTATGTTTTTGTTCAAGGCTGTAACACTGTGGGAGGACGTTCTAGAAGCTGTCCACAGTAATAAACGCCAACATCCTCAGTCTCCACCTTACTGATTTTCAGTGTAAAATCTGTTTCTGACCCACTGCCACTAAACCTGTCTGGAACTCCTGAGGCAAGGTTGGACATCCGATATATCAGGAGCTGAGGAGACTTTCCTGGCTTCTGAAGGTACCAATACACGTAAGTGTTGCCATTACTATGTAGCAGACTCTTACTAGATCTGCAGGAGATGGAAGCTGACTCTCTAGGAGTGACAGCTACAGAGAGTGGAGCTTGAGTCAACACAATATCCCCAGTAGTCCCTGCAATAAGAGAAATAAATTGTTATATACAAAAGTAATGCTAGTATAAAATTATTTCCCTTCCTTAATTAATTTCCTACTAATTAGTATTCTGCTTTGAAACGTGTTAAAATTACCACTAATGCCCAGGTTCTCCTCTTTTCACCCTCTAAACTTCACAAGCCCACTCTTGGAGAACATGCATGGCAATGTAAAACATGAAAAGAACATGCTTCCACATCTATAGGACCCCAGAAATCGCCCTTCCTCCACATTTTCCTTCATCTTTGTTTCTTAATTACCAGGAATACAGAGCACTATCAGCCCAAGAATCTGAGCAGGAAACTTCATTCTGAACACTTGATATGAAGAATACTGAATAGGGAAGGCAGAAAGAAGAGCTAGCTTTTGTCTTGGTCTTGTAATGAGAGGACTACTCTAGGGAGCAATATGCAAATCCTTTGGTTGGTACAGCTGTGTGTCAAAAATATCAAGAAGGAGAAAAAGTCATTCTTAGCTGTGAGGTGTTTAAATGTGTTTCTTCTGTGTGTAGAGAAAGCCTTTCTGTACAGCTGTGAACAGTTGTACTCCAGTGTGAAAGACTGGTCTGCATAAATGGAGACACACAGTCTACAAAACCAAGCTTTCCAAGATAGCACAACAAAACCATGGCCATCTTTTTCTAAACTATTTCTATTTGCTACACTTTTTTTTTCTGCATGACACCTGGTCGTAAGCCTACCTGATTTGTTATTTCTTTGTTTATTGTTTTTTGTTGTTTTTATTAGATTTGTCAAATTTGGAAACAGAACAATGAAAACTGACGTTGCAAGTAATTCTCATGTCTCCAGATGACAATGACTCTGTTATGACCATTTACTACAAGAATACTGATACACTAAAAACTAGAAAAAATAAATCGTTATTTAATCACATGTATAATTCACAACAGTCAGTTGTTACTTAGTCTAATGCTTGGTTAGATGAGTGGGATCTCTACAACAAAGTTACAGGTCTCAAGTAGGCAAACACAAAAATCTCTGACCTAATTCAGAGTGAGAAGATTTAAACAATGTTTGTTCCATATTAGAACACAAGACCTGAGGCCTCAGCTTAAGAATATGTATTTAAATCTACATATAGTCTCTCTTAGAAATATTTTCACTGGAACAATATTATTTCTTAAATAAAAAATAGTATCTGTCTCTAGATTGTAATAAAAACCATGGCCTACAAGTTCTAGTGCAGTCTCTCATTGAGCAATTCAGTTTTCTGAATTTCAGCTTCCTCAGTCCTAAAGTCCTGTCCTGTTCCTTAGGCTTTCAACAAAGAACCCAGGTTTCCTCATTCACAGAATTTGCTAAGACAACATTGACAGTACCTGATTGAAAAGAAAATATCTTATTTGTCTATTATAACTGTGTAATTTTCTTATGAGATATTCTACCACAAAGGAGTTTTCAGAATTCTCCTAGTTATAGCCTCAGAAAAAATATAATGTATGAAGATGTAGAAAGACGAAAGTGATTTATCTCCAAAATTTATTTAATTACTTTGAAAAATCTGTTTAAATTTACCCAGAATACAAAATGACTTTTTTGCTCTCTCTCTCTCTCTCTCTCTCTCTCTCTCTCTCTCTCTCTCTCTCTCTCTCTCTTTCTCTCTCTCTCTCTCTCTCTCTCTCTCTCTCTCTCTCTGTGTGTGTGTGTGTGTGTGTGTGTGTGTGTGTGTGTGTGTGTGTGTGTGTGTGGCTTTGGTGAAGCAGCCTTTCCTATATTATTTTGGTAAGGCCCCATAACCATTTGCAAGAAGTAGAAAAGCATGGTGTTTTCTGCTTTGTCTTTTTAAACAACTTGAGTTTTCTTCTCTTCATGGTGATAGCATGTTGTGAGTAATAGTATGGATTCTCTAAAGAAGATTCCACATAGCAATTGTACAGAATATCACATGTTGATCTTTAGCACCTGATCCAGTTATACTGGTACCAGTATCACCCTGTACTTGATTGCTCTGCAAAGCTTGGCAGCATTATCCCTGAAATCTGTAGGAAGAGAATAGAGACTTTTTCTACACAATTTGTACTTCTTCAGGCTGAAATGAAATATGAAGCACAAACAGAATATGACATTGTGAGAAGTGCCTACTGTCAGCCTCTGAAGGAGCAGAAGCTTCCTTTTCATTTCAATATCTACAGAGATGAAGCGATCTGATTCAACATTCAGTTGTTAAGGAATTCAAATCAATACAATAATGAAATATTACTTCACATTTATTATTAAGATGATAATTGAAAAATGACAAATATTGTAGCTATGGAGAAATCAGTAGCTGTGAATGGAAATGATGTAGTGCCCATGGAAACTATAGAACCTAATAGAGAGCCCAGAGACATGCTTGTGATTTGACTGTCCAAGTTCACCCCAAGGAGAACTGAGGCCTGACAGCACTGTAAAAGTTTGCACACTACTGTTTACATCAGAATTATGCATGATAGATCAATGGGGGAAATGGCCTTTGTGAATCTATAGATGAATAGAAAAATAATTATGGCATCATCCACACAATGCATTATATACATATATACAACTTGTTGAATTATAAAAATAATTCTTTTCTAAGTTTCATGAAACAAATTTTCTTTGTGTAAGTACCTCAAAGGAAACTTATATAAGCTTAGATTATAAAGGCCTCTAACCAACTTGACTTATTTTATATGACATTGTTCCTAGGCAAGGTATCTGTAAACAAAATGAACATATTGTCTATGTAGGTAATTATAGATTTAATAATTTCAATTAATCAATCATTGCAGTATGAAAGGTAAAATATAATACACATATAAAATGTGTATGTTATAAATGGAGATTGTATGCTAAGAGTTTCCTCTGAGGAAAGGACAGTTATAGGAGAATGAACATGAAGGTTATTACCATCACGATCACTACAGAGGCAAAGTCCTGTGTGATGTACAACCTGTCCCAGAGCTTACATTTACAATAGTAAATAACCTGCAGCTCTGGAATTTCCCCACTGGAAATACACGTCAGTTCACATCTGGCTCATCAACCATCACTGACTCACCTGATGCAGCATCCCTGTGTAAGTTACATGCTGACTATGTAAAGGATTGACTCCCACATGTTCATGTCATAATCTCTTTACTACTGTTAACCAAAGTTTTCAAATTCTTGAGATTGAGACCATTTTGTATTATTCTTTATTCATTCCAGTTCTGTTGAATAAGATACACATTTCTACACTGTCCAAATTTAACATGTTTAACATACTTAACTTTCCCTTTTCAACTCTAATTTTGGAATTCAAATAACAGCCATTTTGTTTCAGCGTGCTGTGACTAATCCAGTCTTAAATCTTTTGATACTAGGCTCAATTTTAAGAAATCTTGCAAGAGTTTATCCTGAAAAGAGAAAAGCACTTTCTTTATTTCTTTTTTTTTTGTATGGGTTGAAGATAGGAAAATATAAACTGGAAAGGGAAGAGTGCAAAAGAATATGAAACTGAGACAGGTACAGAAGAGAAGTTTGGTGTATTTGGTTTTGTTTTCAATATATATATATATATATATATATATCGAAATATATATAAATATATATATATTTATAAATATACAAATATATATATGTATATATATATATATATATTCAGGATAAACATAATATTCCACAAAGACCCAAGGAAACTAAACAAGAGGGAAGGCCCAAGCAAAGATGCTTGCTCTCACTTAAAAGTGGGAATAAAATAGCCATAGAAAGCAGAGAGAGGGGGCAACTAGATGGAAGAAGGGATAAAAAGAGGGTTGGGGTGTAAGTACCAGGTCTTAGTAGAGACAGGGGACAAGACCAGAGGGGCAGGAGGATGAAGGAAATACTGCACCTGAGGGTAGGTTCTCTAGGAAGTCCCAGAGACCTGAGATGAAAGAAGCTACTAGGAGTCAATGCAGCTGACCTTAGCTAAGATGCCTAACAGTGTGGATATGGAAGCTGAAGAGGCTACCTCCTGTAGCCAGGCAGGACCCAATGGAGAGATAAGGGCATCAACCCACCCACAAAACTTTCAAACCCAAATTTGTCCTGACTAAAAGAAATACAGAAACAAAGATGGAGCAGACACTGAAAGAATGACCATTTCATAACCAGCCTAACTCAAGACATATCACATGGGCATGTACCAGTCTGTGACACTATTAATGATACTCTCTTATGCTTGCAGACAGGAGCCTAGCATGTCATCTGAGAGGTTCTACCAGCAGCTGACAGAAAAAGATGCATATACCTACAGAAAAACATTGGACAATGGTTAAGGACTCTTATGGAAAATATGATGAAAGGATTGCAGACACTGGAGGGAATAGGAACTCCACAAGAAGACCAAGAGAGCCAACTAACCTGGATCTTTGGGAGCTCTTATTGCCTGAGACTCATCCAAAAAAATACAAGACTTCCTTGTCCTGCCTCAGTGAGAAAGGGTGTGTTTAAATGTGTAGAGACTTGATATTCCACTCTGGGGGACAGGGTCCTAAAGGGAGCCTCATCCTCTCAGGAAATGGGGAGGGAGGATGGGAGAAAGGACTGTGTGGGGTGCAGGTCACAAGGTTGGACAAAGTTTGGAATATTAATTAATTTATTTATTTATTCATTTATTAATTAAAAAGAAAAGAAACCAGAAAAGAAAATAGGGAAGTTTTAGAAGTAATTCATAACTACTTTTGGAATGCACAAAATTATTTCAATATTCAATTGTGACACTTCATTAGAGAAAACGTTTTGTTTTTTCCTTTGCCAGCAGGTACCAATTGCAAATAACTTCATGGTTGGGAAGGGACATTGTGTTCCTTTCCCTTTTTCCCTGATAGTAATTTTTTCTGGTTTGAATTAGTGCTGGATCCTGTCTATTATCAAAATCTTGTGAGATGATATGTGTATCAGTCTGTTGTGTCTGAATTAAGTTATTTTTTTTTAGTTACCAACCTTGTCTGCCTCTTACAATCTTTCTGCCTCAAAAAAATTTTATTGGAAAAGTTTTTTCTGGGAAATGTTTACAAATACTGATCAGACTACTTGCCCAAAAATAAAACAATAATATACCAATAATTATCTTAAAATAAACAAGTAGAAGTCTATAGAGAGGAATCACAAAAATCCTTGAAAGAATTCCAGGAAAACACAATCAAACAGTTGAAGGAATTAAAAATGGAAATAGAAGTAATGAAGAGAGAACACAGTGAAACAACCCTGGATATAGAAAACCAAAGGAAGAGACAAGGAGCTGTAGACAAGCACATACCAACAGAATAGAAGAGATGGAAGAGAGAATTGGTGGAGCAGAAGATTCCATAGAAATCATTGACACAACTGTCAAAGATAATGTAAAGCGGAAAAAGCTACTGGTCCAAAACATACAGGAAATCCAGGACTCAATGAGAAGATCAAACCTAAGGATAATAGGTATAGAAGAGAGACTCCCAATTCAAAGGACCAGTAAATATCTTCAACAAAATCATAGAAGAAAACTTCCCTACCCTAAAAAAAGAGATACCAATAGGCATACAAGAAGCCTACAGAACTCCAAATAGATTGGACCAGAAAAGAAACACTTCACACAAGGGGATAGTCAAAACACTAAAACGCAAAAAATAAAAGAAAGAATACAGCAGTGCAACGAAAAAAGGCCAACAACATATAAAGGCAGACCTATCAGAATCACACCAGACTTTTTCACCAGAAACTATGAAAGCTGGGGAAGATCCTGGACTGTCAAACAGACCTCCTGAACAGAACACAAAATGCTGGCCCAGGTTACTGTATCCTGCAAAACTTCAATCAACATAGATGGAGAAACCAAGATATTCCATGACAAAACCAATCTACACAATATCTTTTCCAAATCCAGTGCTACAAAGGATAATAAAATGGAAGCCCAAACATAAGGAGGCAAGATACACCTAGAAAAAGTAAGAAACTAATTGTCGCTTGGCAACAAAACAAAGAGAAGAAAAGCACACAAACATAACCTCACATCCATATATGAATATACAACCGAAGCAATAATCACTATTCCTTAATATCTTTTCAACATCAATGGTCTCAACTCTCCCAAAAAAAGACATAGATTAACAAACTGGATACAGAATGAGGATCCTGCATTCTGCTGTTTACAGGAAACACACCTCAGAGACAAAGACAGACACAATTAGGAGTGAAGGGTTTGAAACAAATCCTCAGGCAAATGGTCAGAAGAAGCAAGCTGAGTAGCTATCAATATCAGATAAAAATCAATTTTCAACCAAAGTCATCAAAAAGATAAGGAAGGCCACTTCCATATCTATCAAAAGTGAAAATCCACCAAGATGAACTTCAATCTCAAATATCTATGCCCCAAATACAAGGGCACCTACATACATAAAAGAAACCTTACTAAGGCTCAAAGCACACATCCCACCTCACACAATAATAGTAGGAGATTTCAACACCCCACTCTCATCAATGGACAGATCATGGAAACAGAAATTAAGCAGAGACATAGGTAGACTAAGAGAAATTATGAACCAAATGGACTTAACAGATATTTATAGAACATTCTATCCTAATACAAAAGGATATACCTTCTTCTCACCACCTCATGGTACTTTCTCCAAAATTGACCATATAATTGGTCATAAAACAGGCCTCAACAGATACAGAAAGATAGAAATAATCCCATGCGTCCTATCAGACCACCACGGGCTAAAGCTGGTCTTCAATAACAATAAGGGAAGAACGCCCACATATACATGGAAGTTGAACAATGCTCTACTCAATGATAACCTGGTCAAGGAAGACATAAAGAAAGAAATTAAAGATTTCTTAGAATTTAATGAAAATGAAGATACAACATACCCAAACTTATAGGACACAATAAAAGCAGCGCTAAGAGGAAAACTCACAGCTCTGAGTGCCTGCAGAAAGAAACAGGAGAGAGCATATCTCAGCAGCTTGACAGCACACCTAAAAGCTCTAGAACAAAAAGAAGCCAATATGCCCGGAGGAGTAGAAGGCAGGAAATAATCAAACTCAAAGCTGAAATCCACTAAGTAGAAACAAAAAGGACCATAGAAAGAATCAACAGAACCAAAATTGGTTCTTTGAGAAAGTCAAGAAGATAGCTTCATCATTATTGTATGGATGTGGTGGGTGTATATATAGGAGCTGCATCCCCAGGTTGGCCAGAATCCGAATGATCATTTCTTCAGTCTCTGCCCCAAACTTTGCTCCATACCTCCTCCTTTGAATATTTTCATTCCCAATTTAAGAAAAATTGAATAATCTGCACTTTGGTTGTCTTTCGCCTTGTGGTTCATGTGATCGGTTGGTTTTATCTTGGGTAATTCGAGGGTTTGTTGTAATACCCACTTATCAGACAGTAGATACTATGTGGGAATTTTTGTGATTGGGTTACCTCACTCAGGATATCATCTTCTAGTACCATCCATTTGTCTATGAATTTCATAGTCATTGTTTTTGATACCTGAGTAGTACACTAGTCTGTAGATGTACCACATTTTTTGTATTCATACCTCTGCTGAAGGGCATCTGGGTCCTTTCCAGCTTCTTGCTAATATAAATAAGACTGTATCTTTGATATATGTTGGAGCATCATTTGGGTATGTGCCCAGGAGTGGTATAGCTCTGTCCTCACATAGTACTATACTCAGTCTACTGAGGAACTGCCAGAGTGATTTCCAGAGTGGTTGTCCCAGCTTGAAATCTCATCAACAATGGATAAGTGTTCCTCTTTCTCCACATCCTTGCCACCATCTCTTGCCACCTGAGTTCTTGATCTTAACCATTTTGATTAGTATGAGATGTAATCTCAGTGTAGTTTTGATTTGAATTTCTCTGATGACTAAGGAGGTTGAACATGTCATTAGGTACTTCTCAGTCATTCAATATCCCTCATGTAAGAGTTCTTTGTTTAGCTGGGTACCCCATTTTTAAGTACAGTTATTTGATTCTCTGGAGTCTACCTTCTTGAGTTCAATGTATATATTGGATATCAGCACTTTATGAGATGTAGGACTGATAAAGATCTTTATCCCATTTATAGGTTCCCATTTTGTCCTAATGACAGTGTCCTCTGTCTTACAGAAGCTTTGCAATTTAATGAGGTCCCTTTGTAGATTCTTGATCTTAGAGCATAAGTCATTGGTGTTCTGTTGAGGAAATTCTCTCAAGTGCCCATGAGTTCAGGGTTCTTGATGACATTTTCGTCTATTTGTTTGAGTGTATCTAGTTTTAAGTGGAGTTCCTTAATCCACTTGGACTTGATATTGTACAGGGTGATAAGAAGCAATTGATTTGCATTCTTCTACATCCTAACCTCCAGCTAAACCAGTGCCATTTCTTGAAAATGCTATCTTTCTTCCACGGTGGAGTTTTAGCTTCTTTTTCAAAGGTGAAGTGAGCATAGGTGTGTGGATTCATTTCTGGGTCTTCAATTCTGTTCCATTGGTCTATCTGTCTGTCTCTGTACCAATACCATGCAGTTTTTATCACTATTGCTCTGTAATACTGCTTGATTTCAGGGATAATGATTCCCCCCTGAAGTCCTTTTATTGAGAGTTTTTGCTATCCTGGGTTTTTTGTTATTCCAGATGAATTTGCAAATTGCTCTTTCTAACTCTATGAAAAATTGAGTTGGAATTCTGATAGAGATTGCACTGATTCTGTAGATTGCTTTGACAAAATGTACATTTTTAATGTATCAATCCTGGCAATTGCTGAACATTGGAAATTATTCCATCTTCTGAGATCTTAAAATTCTTTCTTCAGAGACTTGAGCATCTGGTCATTTAGATCTTTCATTTGCTTGGACAGAATCACATGGAGGTATTTTATGTTATTTGTAACTATAGTGGTTGGTGTCGTTTCCCTAATTTCTTTCTCAACATGTTAATCCTTTGAGTAGAGGAAGGCTACTGATTTGTTTGAGTTAACTGAAACCTGGCCACTTTGCTGAAGTTCTTTCTCAGGATTAAAAGTTCTCTGGTGGAACTTTTGAGATCACTTAAGTATAATATCATATCATCTGCAAATTGTGAAATGTTGCCTTCTTCCTTTCCAAACTTAACCCCTTTAACCTCATTTTGTTGTCTGATGAGTCTGCCTAGGACTTTTGAGTATTATATTGAATAAGTATGAGAGAGTGGGCAGCCTTGTCTAGTCCCTGATTTTAGTGGGATTCCTTCAAGTTCTCCCCATGTGGTTTGATGTTAGTTACTGGTTTCCTCTATATTGGTTTTACTATCTTTAAGTATGGGTCTTGAATTCCTGATCTTTCCAAGACTTTTAACATAAGGAGGTATTGAAATTTATCAAATGATTTCCAGCATCCAGTCAGATGGTCAGGTGCTATTTTTCTTTGATTTGTATACATGTTAGATTACATTGGTCAATTTCTATATATTGAACCATCCCTGAATCTCTGGGATAAAGCCTACTTGATCATGATGGATGATCATTTCTATATGTTCTTGGAATTGGTTTTTGAGAATTTTATTGTATGTGTGTCGATATTCATAAGGGAAATTGGTCTGAAGTTGTATTTTTGGGGTCACTTTGTGGTTGAGATATAAGCATAATTGTGGACTCACAGAAGTAATTTGGTAGTGCTCCTTCTGTTTCTGTTTTGTGGAATAGTTTGGACAGTAATGTATGAGGTTTTCTATGATAGAATAATCCCATAAAGCCATTTAGTCTTGGGTTTTTTTCAGTTAGGAGACTTTTAGTTACTGTTTCTATTTCTTTAGAAATTATTGGACTGAGTAGATGATTTATCTGATCCTAATTTAATTTTGGTATCAGGTATCTGTGTAGACAATTGTGCATTATATCCGGATTTCCCAGTTTTGTTGAATATAAGCTTTTGTAGTAGGATCTGATGATTTTTGGAATTCTCTCAGATTCTATTGTTATGTCTCACATTTCATTTCTGATTTTGTTAATTTGGATATTCTCTGTGCCCTCTGGTTAGTTTGGCTAAGGAATTATCTATCTTGTTGATTTTCTGCAAGAACTTGCTCCTATTTTGTTGATTCTTTTTATTGTCCTTTTTGTTTCTTCTTGGTTGATTTCAGCCTTGAGTTTGATTATTTCATGCTGTCTACTCCTCATGGGTGCATTTACTTCTTTTTGATTTAGAGCGTTTAGGTGTGCTGTCAAGCTGCTGGTGTATGCACTCTCCAGTTTCTTTTTGGAGGTACTCAGAGCTATGAATTTTCCTCTTACCACTGTTTTCATTGTGTCTCATAAATTTTGGTATGTAGTGTTTTCAGTTTCATTAAATTTTAAAGAGTCCTTAATTTCTTTCTCCCTTCACCAAGTTATCATTGAGTAGAGCGCTGTTCAACTTCCATGTTTATATTGGCTTTCTTTACTTATTTTTGTTTTTGAAGACCAGCCTTAGTCCGTGGTGATCTGATAGGATACATAGGATTACTTCAATCTTCTTGGATCTGTTAAGGCCTGTTTTATAACTTATTATATGGTCAATTTTGGAGAAAATACCATGAGTTTTTGAGAAGAAGGCTTATTCCTATCTTTTAGGATGAAATGTTCTATAAATACCTGTTAATTACATTTGGTTCATAACTTCTGATATTTTCTATATGTCTATGTTCAGTTTGTGTTTCCCATGATCTGTCCATTGATGGAGTGGTGTGTTGAAATTCCCACTATTATTGTGTGAGGCAATGTGTGCCTGAGTTTTAGTAAGGTTTCCAGTATTATGAATGTAGGTGTCCTTATATTTGGAGCATAGATACTCAGAATTGAGGGTTCATTTTGGTGGATTTTTCCTTTGATGAAAATGAAGTATCCTTCCTTATTTTTTCTGATAACTTTTGGAGGAAAGTCAATTTTATTTGATATAAGAATGGCTACTCCAGCTTGTTTCTTGGGACCTTTTGCATAGAAAATTGTTTTCTAGCCTTTTACTCTGAGGTAGTTACTGTATTTTTCATTGTCATATGCTTGCTGTATGCAGCAAAATGCTGGGTCTTCTTACATATCTATTCTGTTATTCTGTGTCTTTTGATTGGGCAATTGAGTTCATTAATGTTAAAACATGTTAACGAATGATGATTGTTGTTTCCTGTTATTTTTGCTGTTAGAAGTGGAAATATGTTTGTGTTGCTGCCTTTTTTGGGGTTTGTTGCAAGAAGGTTACTTTGTTGTTTTTCTAGAGTGTAGTTTCCCTTCTTGTTTTGGAGTTTTTCATCAGTTATCCTTCATAGGTCTGGATTTATGAAAAGATATTGTATAAGTTTGGTTTTGACATAGAATATCTTGGTTTCTCCATTTATGGTAATTGATAATTTTGCTGGCATTTCTGTTTTCTTTGGTCTATATGACATCTGCCTTTGATCTCTGGCCTTCATTGTCTCTGGTGAGAAGTCTGGTATAATTCTGATATGTCTGTCTTTATATACTTGGCCTTTTTCCATTCTTGCATTTAATATCCCTTCTTTGTTTTATGAATTTGCTACTTTGACTATTCTATAATGGGAAGAATTTCTTTTCTGGTTCAGTCTAGTTTGAGTTCTGTATACTTATATTTTCATGGGCATATGTTTCTTTAGGTTAGAGAATTTTTCTTCTGTAATTTTGTTGAAGATATTTACTGGCCCTTTAAGTTGGGAATCTTCATTCTCTTTTGTACCTATTATCCTTTGTTTTTATCTTCTCATCGTATCCTGGATTTTCTGGATGTTTTGGATTAGAATCTTTTTGTCTTTTCCATTTTCTTTGTTGTTTGTGTCAATGTTTTCTATGGTATCTCCTGCCCCTGAGATTCTCTTTTCTATCTCTTGTAGTCCTTTGGTGATGCTTGCGTTTGTGACTCCTGATATCTTTCCTACAGTTTCTATTTCCAGTGTAGTCTGCCTTTGTGATTCCTTTATTGTCTCTATTTCCCTTTCTAAATTCTGGATGGTTTTTGTTCAATTCCTTCTCCTGTTTGATTCTTTTTTCCATAATTTTAAGAGAATTTTGGTTTCCACTTTAGGGCTTTACTTATTTACCTGTGTGTTTTCCTTGTATTTCATTTAGGGAAAGTTATTCATGTCCTTCAAAATACCTCAACATGATCAAAAATGATTTCTAGATCCAAATATTACTTTTCTAGGATCTTAGGATATCCAGTATTTGCTTTTGTGGGTGAACTAGGCTCTGATGATGTCAAGTAGTCTTGGTTTGTGTTGCTTGGTTCCTGAGCTCACCACTCACCATCTGGTTGTCTCTGGTGTTAGCTTGTCTTACTGTCTCTGACATTGAATTGACCCTTCTGTAAGCCATGAATATCTCCAATATTCATGGAGATTGGCTTTCTTCCAACAGGACTTGAATACAGAGATCTCTGTCACATTGTCAACTCTGGGCTCAGTCAGAAACCAGAAGGATCCTGTTCCAAACTGATCCTTTGTTCTTGTGTTCATAGGTCCCCATGTGTGTTCCTATTGGGCCAGGATTATGAGACGAAGTGGTGGTCTCTCCTGAGTTTTCAGGATGCTCCACACTTCTGAAATTCCAGCTCTCCAACATGGGATTTTGATACAGAGAGTTATGGGACTGGGTCAGTTTCAGGTGTAGGCAGAAACCCAGAGGATCCTTTCCCAGAATGTTCCTCAATCCTGTGTCCTGAAGGTTCCAGGCAGGTCCATTGGAGCAGAAATTGTGGTCATACCTCTACTCTCAGGTGTGACATTGCTCCTGGTGACTTGCTTTCTGATCTGGGCACAGGCAGAGACTGGAAATTTCCTGTACCAGACTGTTCCTCGGTTCCTGTATCCAGAGGTCTTCAGGTAGATTTCCCTTGGTCCAGGGATGTGAGTATAGACAATAGTACTAAAAACTACATGGTATTAGTACAGAAAGAGACACATTGATTCCCCAGTCTCTGCTACATACCCCAGCCTTATATTTCTTGTTGATGAGATAAATGTTGTGTTAAAAGTTTTGTAAGTGGGTTGGTGTCCCTGTCTCTTACTGGGGTTCCTACATGACTACAACAGTTGGCCTCTTAAGGATCTTTATTTCAATTCTCTAATTTCCATCTGAGGATAGCCCCATTATATCTTGAGTGCCTCCTTACCCTACATCTCTGCCTCAACGCAAAGATTACCATGACATTCTCATTCCTGTCAGTGGCAGATATATCCATTCATTCTCATGGTCATCTGGCCATCCATCCTGTCTATCCCACATCTGATCTTGAAATACCCCACCACTTCCCATCACCCTCCCACCCAGTTCCTTCCAATCTCTTTTTTCTTATACTTATTTATACCCCTTATTTACTTATGTTTCTCCTTCTTGTTTAGCTTCTTTGGGTCTGTGGAGTGTAGCATGTGTATGTGTAATGTGACTAACATTAACTTTTAAGTAAACAGAGAAAATAAAATACTCAAAAGAAGCATAAAATACTAGCATAAGCATTTTCTGTCCATCTGTAACGGTGTATGTAATTGAAATAACATGGAGTCAATACAGCTAAATTAACTGGATGAAATTAAAAGAACCATTTGTATGTCATAAAAGAAACATTTCATCACTAAAAGCATGTTATGAACATTAGAAAGTCACAGGATAAACTTTACACAAAAAGCAAATGGAATATATATAATTTGATAGGATATATATGAATCTAAGTCAAAAGCTTAAAGCATGGCAAATGACATAATTACATAATAATGCAGACAATTTAAAAAAGGAATATATCTTGCCTTCCTGTCTGCTTTACTGGATAATAAGTAAAAAAGCACTCAAGGCCTGTTGAATCAAAATGTGTTTTCACTCAACTATTTTCTCACTCTTTTCTGGTTTCAGAGAGAGCACCTGTTTACTATGCTCCTGAGATAGGTGCAAAATAGTTGTTATTGTAGCAATGAAGTCAAAAATGAATGACCAGTGATCTGTAGCCTGACTGCAATTGGCCTCAGGTGAAACCAATAACCTGGAGTTCTCAGCACCTCTCTCTCATACATAAATAACATATTTGACAGCTGTATGCTCCAAGAAAGAATGTTTTTGTTAGGGCCAGCATCACTGTGAGAGGGAAATATGTAGCTTGGAAGCAGTATTAAACTCCCATATCCTCGGGATATACACTGCTGATCTTAAGTGTGAAATCTGACCCTGACCCACTACCACTGAACCTGTCTGGGATTCAGAAAATTGGTTCGAATAGATGAGGAGCTGTGGAGACTGGCTTGGCTTCTGCAGGTACCATTTTAAATAGGTGTTTCCATTACTGTATACAAAGCTCTGGCTAGACCTGCAAGACATAGAAGCTTGATCTCCAAGGCTGACAGGTAGGAAGATTGGAGTTTTTGTCAACACAACATCACTCCTAGAAGCTGAAATGCGAGAGAAGTACAGAGTCATGCATTAACTTCAAGAACAACCTGGCGGTTTTTTTATTTCAGCTGTGATATTTATACTTACATACCCTTTTTATATCCTAAATTCCCTTCTTACCAAAAATTGAAATGCAAGTCTCATTGTGCTTCTAGACATAACTGAGACAATCCCATCCATCCATGTCATAATCACTAAAGCACATGTTCCTATCTGGAACTTCCCTCTAACAAATATACTCCCCTAATGTCACATTCTGGAGGATAAGACCCATCTTCTCACCCATTGTATAGTATATGTAGTGAGCAGTGTCACCCAGAGCTCATGCTCCCTACCCATTCTCCTCTCTCAATTCCCTCTGTCTTCACCAGGAATCCAGAACAACAGCACTGACAGCTTAACAGGCAACATCTTTTTGAGGAAAGAACTTGAGGAGACAGCCTGAGAAGACTGATCAGTCACTAAAACAAGACAACTGAGCTTTAATCTCAGACTAGGAAGGCTGACCCTCCCTGGAGACCAATATGCCAAGGCCCGGTGAAGGAAGAATTATGCAGGCATTGTATGATTGTAGAAATGAGATAAAACCTCTTCTATTTTGTAGAGGTCATGATTGCTCACAGATAAGCACTGGAAAAATCAGAAATGTTACTCACACAGGGCTATCTACTAGGTAGAAGAAAGGTATATTCCTTCTTTCTCTCAGAAGGCTGGGAGTGCATGTTGTTAATAACCTAGTAACATTTGTTATCAATAGGTTAAGGGCTCACCCAGATTTCTGAGAATATTTATCCTAGTCTCTCCCTTTGTAAACATTTATCTTTATCTTCCTTTCTCAGTCAATTGAAACAATCCTTAGGGGAGATGTCATACATACTTTGCAAAAGTGTGAAAATGTACTCATGCTTTAGGCTTTATCGTGCATATGAAATTAAGATAATTGTTACCAGATATTTTCCCAAGGTTGTATGGTATTTACATATGTCTAAAATAAACTGCTTCAGTGTCAGACTCTGCATTTGACCAGGTGTCCGATTTTACATATTTGAAACAAAACCAAAACCAGGTAACTTCTACCTTCTTTATTATTGTTATCATCATCATCATCATCATCATCATCATGAACAACCCTACAAGTGCTCCTCATTTCATTCCCCCTCCTCCACTTGTAAGAGGATGTCCCCATCCACCCAACCCCACCCCAACAGAATTTCCCACTCCCTGGGGCCTTTGTGTCTCTGGGCAGGTTAGGTGTTTTTTTTTTTTTTCTAGCCAACTTGTGCTGTAACCTGAGATTTTTATATTAGCCAACCCACTGGTATAATGTGGAATCTCAGGGTCCTTTTGATTTGCAATTCCATTATCACTAAGGGCTTTGAGCATTTCTTTGCATGTTTCTTGCTCATTCATGATTCCTCTGTTTTTAATTCTCTCGTTTTTTTTTTCTCTTTTTATTGAGTTGTTTGGTTTTTTGGAGGTTATCTTCTTGAGATCTATCACATAATGAAAGCAGTGCTAAGAAGAAAATTCTTATCACTAAGCGCCCTGGTAAACACATTGAAGAGATCCTACACTAACAACATAACAGCACCCCTGGAACATTTAGAACATATAGAAGCAAATACACCCAAGAGAACTAGAAGTCAGGGCTGAAATCAACCAAATAGGAACAAAGAGAACAGGACAAATAATCAAGAATACTGGGAGAAGGTTCTTTGAAAATATAGAACAGAGATAAACCTCTAGCCAAACTAACTATATGGCCCCGAGACAGTAGGCAAAATAATAAAATCAGAACTGAAATGGAGATACAACAGAAACTGAGGAAATTAAAAAAAACCTATCAGATGCTTCTACAAATCCTCTATTCAATAAAACTAGAAAATAAACATGAAATGGATGATTTTTCTATGCAGATATCAAATAGCAAACTTAAATCATGAGCAGGTAAACTATCTAAGCAGGCTGATATCCCATAAGCAAATAAAAGTATTCGTCAAAAGCTCCATATCAAAAATGGCCCAGGACAAGATAGATGGCTTTAGTGAATAATTCTACCAGAATGTCAAAGAAGATTTAATACCAACACTTCTCAAACTATTAAACAAAATAGAGGCAGAAGGAACACTACCTAATACACTTTATGAAGCCACAATTACTCTGGTACTTAAATCACATGAGGACCTAATAAAAACATGAATATCAGACCAATTTTTCTTATGAATATTAATGCAAAAATACTCAATAAAATCCTGGCAATTCAAATCCAAGAATACATGAAAACCATCATTCATGATGATCATTTAAGCTTCATCCCAGTGGTGCAATGTTGGTTCAATATATGAAAATCTATTAACATAATCCACTATGTGAACCAACTCAAAGAAAAGAATCACCTGGTCATCTCATTAAATCAGGAATTCAAGGCCCATACATAAGCATAATAAAGTCAATATACAGGAAATAGACAGCCGATATCAAATTAAATGAAGAGATACTTGAGCAATCCCACAAAAATCAGGGACAAGACAAGGGTGCCCACTCTCCCTGGATCTATTCAATATAGTATCCAAAATTCTATACTAAATTAAAAACACAAAAGGAGATCAAGGGATTACAGGTTAGCAAAGAAGTCAAGGTATCACTATTTCCGATGATATGATAGTATATATAACCAAACCCAAGAATTCTACCAGAGACTTTTGAAAGTTAATCAAAAACTTCAATAAAGTGGCTGGAAATAAAATTATCTTAAACAAATCAGTAGCCTTTCTTTCCTTAAAAGATAAACTGGATAAGAAAGAAATTAGGGGAAAACACCCTTCACAGTAGTCACATACAATATAAAATATCTTGGGGAAACTCTAACCAAACAAGTGGAAAATCTCTATGAAAAGAGCTTCAAGTCTCTGAAGAAAGAAATAGAAGAAGACCTCAAAAATTGGAGAGATCTACCATGGGCATGAATTAGCAGAATTAGCATAGAAAAGCTGGCCAATTCAGCCCAGTCAATCCACAGATTCAATGCAATCCCTGTGAAAATCCCAACACAATTCTTCACAGGCACAGAAAGAGCAATTCACAATTTCAAACTGAAAAACAAAAAACCCAGCTTAAGGAAACCAATTTTTAACAATAAAAAAACTTCTGAGGATACCACCTCCTCTGACGTCAAGCTTTACTACAGAGCAAAATTGATAAATACTGCATGGTGTTGGTAAAGAGATGAGCAGATTGATCAATGGAATAGAACTGAAGACCCAGAAGTCAAACCACACACTCAAGGACTCTTGATCTTTGACAAAGAAACCAAAAATATACAATGGACAAAGAAAGCATCTTCAATAAATGATGCTGTTCTAATTTTCTGTCTATATGTAGAAAAATGAATACAGATCCATATTTTTCACCTTGCACAAAGCTCAATTTCAAGTAGATCAAGAACCTCAAAATAAAACCAAATACACTGAATCTTATAGAAGAGAAAGTGGGAAAGAGCCTCAACTCATTGGCACAGGGGGAAATTTCCTAAACAGAACTCTACTGGCTCAGGCTCTAAGAACAAGAATTGACAAATGGGATATCATGAAACTGAAAAGCTTGTATAAGGCAAATAACATAGTCAACAGGATGATTTGGCAACCTACTAATTGATAATGGTTAAGAAAAATCTTCTTTGAACAGAAATTTAGAGATTCAAGAAATTTAGCTCTCTTGACCATAGGATTGTTAGTCTAAGTGATACAGTCAAATTAGTATGGCTTTGATCTAGTAAATCTTTTGCTAGAGAAGCATTTTGTACAATAACTAGGGTGTTTGTTAAGATGGAAAGAAGCAAAATATTCAGAGATCTTTAGAGCATTAGCTCTGCAACTTTATACACATTGGACTAATAAAGAGAACTAAGAATAGGAAAGACAAAAATCATTTCAATTATTTATTTTAAAAGAGAGCTGTGAGAGAGAGTGGGAGAGGGAGATGGAGGGACAAAAAGATAGACACATACAGAGAGACAGACAGACAGACAGAGACAGATACAAAGAGAGAATTTTCTCTTCTGCTGGACACATCTAGGTAGGTCTTGGCAGGCAGACAGACTCTGAGGTGACTCATTTAGCATTGTTCCTGAGAAAGATATGATCAGGGATCAGGACCCAGGGCTACCTGCTCACATGTATATCTTGAATAGAAAAAGGAGTAAGAGAAAGGAAAGGGTGGCAGCTTCTATGCCATTCTCAACTTGTTTCTGATTACGCAGCAGTGAACAAGTCCTTTGTTTGTATATATGGGCCAGAAAATATGTACCATTCATAAAGCATAGATTCCATGGTAGGATAGGTGGTGAGGTTGCAATGGTGGGATATTAATGTTCACGAATACTTCGGCAGAAACATTAATGATTTGTTACACAAACAATAAAATATTTTAACATGATAATTTAATATTTTCCTATATACAATGGATTTAATTTTAATTTCTATTTGTCTCACAATTTTCATTTCCCTAACTGAGTTTTAAAAGTACTGTGAACTTATCATGACATGGTATTTACAGAGCTTCTTTGGATTTGGACCTTGAAGAACGGTGAGAACCAAGCTGAGGAGAGGAAGCACTGCAGCATGAAACAAATGTCTGATGTACTAGTTCTTCAGATATTAACAAAAGCTGTATGGTTTAACCTAGTTCAGCATTCCATGATATTGCATATTAATATCCAGAAATATCCTCTCCTCATTTTAACTAGTCCTTAGTAACATGACTAAGAAGAAGATTTCCTTTCTCTATACCTCAGTAATAATCCACCAGTATAGGAAGAACATTACCCTTATATACTTCCATTTATATCTCTAAATCTACTCACATTTATACTCATGCCAGAATGTCTGTGTTGGATTTAAATGAGCAGGTTGAAGGAGCAGCCTGGGACAAGATCCTTCCATTTTCCATCTGTGCCCCAGAGCTGGCCCTATACCACAGCTCTCCAACCAAAATTTGGCCCATTAGTGCTGATGCAATGGCATGCAGGAGGGAAAAGCCACAGCCAAAAATAACAAGACCAGCTAACACCAGAGATAATCAGATGGCAAGAGGCAAGTCCAAGAGCATAAGCAACAGAAAACAAGGCTACTTGGCATCATCAGAACCCAGTTCTCACACCACAGCAATCCCTAGATAACCTTACACACTGGAAAAGCAAGATTTCGATTTAAAATAAAATCTCAAATATTTATTTAAATTGGTTGTTCTGTAAGATTCAAAGAAAATGACAAATAGTTTTAATAAAATGTTGTTTGGAAAAAATGCACAGGTCATGATCACACCACCACTGTAGGCCTAATTGCCAAATAAATATTGAGATCTGTGTTAACTGTTCATCTTCAGAGCTTGGCCTTTTTTCAGTACACAAACTACTATGCCCTAGGCAGTGATCCTCCACATGCCACTTTGATGTATCATGAAATTGAATGTTTATTAAATCTCTAATATCTAACTATATACTAATTGGTTGTTCCTCTTATTTACTAAAACTACTTCCTTTATGCTCTGTAATCAAGATTTTTTTTGCGTGTGTGTGTGTGTGTGTGTGTGTGTGTGTGTTTGTGTGTGTGTGATCTTGGAATTAAATTACCTTACACAGTGATTACAGGAAAAATGAATGCACGGCATTTTTATATTAATTCTTATAATTAATTAGCAAAACTAATTCTGATTATATAAGGTGTCTTGACTAAATATTTTGCTTAAAAGTGTTCACCTTATCATGCTAAACAGTTTGAAATTTCCCGTATGTTGTAAAGTGAATACTTTTGCCAAACTCAATCATCTGAAGTTTGTTAAAATCTGAACGACCTACCACCTAATAGTTTATTCTGAGTTCCTTTTCCATGGGAATATTAAATTACATGGCCCAGTAAAACTAAAATATGTCCATCTAAAACATTTATCTCTTTCAAATTCTGACAATATTTTGAAAATATCAACTAGAACACCATGCATTCCAGATTCAAATCTGTTAGGTTCTAGAGAATATATTTTGCCCTCTTATAAACTGGGTCACCTTGGCACAGCAAACCTATGGGTTACTAGGATTACAGCTGTGCTTGAAAAAGAGGAACATTGTAAGTATCCTTTCTCACATTTGTGGAAGTTGGAAAAGGGCTTAGAATACTGTGCATCCTCTTAAAATATTAGATTTTGATGAAATCATTCTTTGCAATCCATGGTGAACCACCTCAGAAAAACTACCTGCTTGTGATGTTCACACTTTGGTTCATACCACCATTGTTCATATTTGACAAGGGAAGGAAAATAAATTTTGGACTACACCACAGAGTGAAATATTACATATCATTATACAGTCATGCCTTGATTAATTATAGCAATTAATTCCATGTAAGGTATCAAGAAACAAATCTGCCATTGTGAAACTATCACTAAGGAAATATACATAAGCCTAGACTAAAAAGCCCTCTACCCACCCAGGGATTTCCTGTATGGCATTGTTCCTAAGCAAGCACCTCTACACATATTGGTTATTGTACTCATTAATAACACAGTGATTTGTCATTATACGTTTAAAAATGTCTAAGCAACTCTCAGTTTCTCCCTGGCGCCTGAACCTAGCTGATTCTGGCCCAGAGCTGCCTCCTCACAAACCCGTGGGAGTGAAAGCTGATCGCCCAGACTTGTGGGATCCCCTGAGACTGCAGGGCAAGAGAGACTTCCAGTACTACCCACCTTTGCCCACATCCGTGGCCCAAGAGGAAACTGTATTGGGCCTCTGGGAAAAGGAAGATAGGGGCACTCAAGCTGCAGGAGCCCTGCAGTTCAGACTGCACCCAGAACTAAAGGGACCCAGTCAAGCAGCTCCCTGCACACAAATCCCATGGAAGGGAGCACTAGACCTTCAGAGGGGAAGACATGCCTGGGAATCCAAAGAGACTAGACTCTGCCCACATTTCTGACTATAGAGGAAAATGCCTAGCAGCATCTGGGGCCTCTGGGCACAGGGACCCAGGGAAAGTAGGAGCAAGCCCTTCTGGTTACCACTCACAGGGAGAGCTGAAAGCCAGTGGACAGGAATGACTACACACCTGAAAGCAGAACACTCTGTTACCATAACTGGCTGAAAGAAAACAGGAAAACTGGTCTACATCACTCCTGACAAACAGCCTTATAGGACAGTCAAGCCACTGTCAGAAATAGCAGAACAAGGTAACACCAGAGACAACCTGATGGTGAGAGGCAAGCGCAAGTACCCAAGAAACAGAAACCAAGACTACATGGCATCACCAGAGCCCATTCTCACACCAAAGCAAACACTGAATATCCAAACACACCAGAAGAGCAAGATCTAGATTTAAAATCACATTTGATAATAATGATGGAGGATTTTAAGAAAGACATAAATAATTCCCTTAGAGAAATGCAGGAAAACACAAGTAAACAAATAAAATTCCTTAGAGAGGAAACACAAAAATTCCTGAAAGAATTTTAGGAAAACACAATCAAACAGGTGAAGGAAATAAAAATGGAAATAGATAAAATAAAGGAAGCACAAAGGAAGACAACACTGGATACAGAAAACCAAAGGAAGAGACAAGGAGACGTAGATACAAGCATCATCAATAGAATACACGAAATAGAAGAGAAAAATCTCAGGAGCAGAAAATTCCATAGAAATCATCGACAAAATTGTCAAAGATAATGTAAAATGGAAAAAGCTACTGGCCCAAAACATACTGGAAATCCAGGATACAATGAGAAGATCAAACCTAAGGATAATAGGTATAGAAGAGAGTGAAAGGTCGCAACTCAAAGAACCAGTAAATATCTTCAACAAAATCGTAGAAGAAAACTTCCGTAACCTAAAGAAATTGATGCAAATAAACATACAAGAAGACTACAGAACTCCAAATAGATTGGACCAGAAATGAAATTCCTCCTGTCACATAATATCAAAACACCAAATACACAAAACAAAGAGAATATTAAAAGCAGTAAGGGAAAAAAGTCAAGTAACATATAAAGGCAGACCTATCAGAATTACACCAGACTTCTCACCAGAGACTATGAAATCCAGAAGATCCTGGACAGATGTCATACAGAACCTAAGAGAAAAAAATTCCAGCCTAGGTTACTGTATCCTGCAAAACTCTCAATTAACATAGATGGAGAAACCAAGATATTCCATGACAAAACAGAATTTACACGATATCTTTCTACAAATCCAGCCCCACAAAGGATAATAAATGGTAAATCACAACACAAGGCTTTACCTAGAAAAAGCAAGAAACTGATTGTTCTGCAACAAAACAAAGAGAAGACAAGCATGCAAACATAATCTCACCTCCAAACATGAAGATAACACAAAGCAACAATCACTATTCCTTAATATCTCTCAACATCAATGGACTCAATTCCCCAATAAAAAGACACAGATTAACAAACTGGATACATAATGAGGATCCAACATTTTGCTGCCTACAGGAAACACATGTCAGAGACAAAGACAGAAACTACAGCAGAGTAAAAGGCTGAAAAACAACTTTCCAAGCAAATGGTCTGAAGAAGCAAACTGGAATAGCCATTCTAATATCGAATAAAAACGATTGTCAACCAAAAGTCATGCAAAAATATAAGAAAGGACACTTCATATTCATCAAAGGAAAAATCCACCCAGATGAACTCTCAATCTTACATATCTATGCTCTAAATACAAGGGCACCTACATACATAAAAGAAACCTTGCTGAAGGTCAAAGCACACATTGCACCTCACACAATAATAGTAGGACATTTCAACACCCCATTCATCAATATACAGATCATGGAAACAGAAATTAAACAGAAACACAGACAGACTAACAGAAGTTATGAACCAAAATGGACTGAACAGATATTTATAGAACATTCTATCCTAAAACAAAAGGATATAACTTCTTCTCACCATCTAATGACACTTTCTCGAAAATTGTCCATATAATCAAGCACAAAACAAATATCAACAGATACAGAAAGATAGAAATAATTCAATGTGTCCTATCAGACCACCACAGGCTAAAGCTGTTCTTCAATAACAAGAAAGAAAGAATAACTGCATATACATGGAAGTTGAACTATGCTCTACTCAATTATAAACTGGTCAAGGAAGAAATAAAGAAAGAAATTAAAGACTTCTTTGAATTTAATGAAAATGAATGTACAACGTACCAAAGCTTATGGGACACAATGAAAGCTGTATTAAGAGGAAAATTCATAGCTCAGAGTGCCTGCAGAAAGAAACAGGAGAGAGCATATATGAGCAGCTTGACAGCACACCTAAAAACTCTAGAAAAAAAGAAGCAAATATGCCCAGGAGAAGTAGAAGGTAGGAAATATAATCAAAGTCAGGAGTGAAATCAACTATGAAAAAACAAAAAGGATTATACAAAGAATCAACAGAACTAAAAGCTGGTTCTTTGAGAAAATCAACAAGATAGATAAACACTTAGCCAGACTAATGACAGGACACAGAGAGTGTGTCCAAATTAAAAAAATCAGAAATGAAAAGGGAAACATAACTACAGAGTCAGAGGAAATTCAAAAAATCATCAGATCCTACTACAAAAGCCTATATTCAACAAAATATGAAAATCTGGAAGAAATGGACAATTTCCTAGACAGATACCAGGTATAGAAGTTAAATCAGGAACAGATAAACCATTTAAACAATCCCATAACTCCTAACAAAATAGAAGCAGTCATTAAAAGTCTCCCAACCAAAAAGAACCCAGGTTTAGTGCAGAATTCTCAGACCTTCATAGAACACCTCATACCAATACCATCCAAACTATTCCCCAAATTGAAACATACGGAGCACTACTGAAATCCTTTTATGAAGCCATAATTACTCTTATAGCTAAACCACACAAAGACCCAAAATAGAAAGACAACTTCAGACCAATTTCCCTTAAGAATATCGACACAAATATCTTAATAAAATAATTGCAAACCAAATCCAAGAACACATCAAAACAATCATCCATCATGATCAATTAGCCTTCATCCCAGGTATGCATGGTTGTTTTAATATACAGAAAATCATCAATGTAATCCACTATGTAAACAAACTGAAAGATAAAAACCACATGATCATTTCATTAGATGCTGAGAAAGCATTTGACAAAGTACAACACCCCTTCGTGATAAAAGCCCTGGAAAGACCAGGAATTCAAGGTCTATACCTAAACATAGTAAAAGCCATATACAGTAAACCAGTAGCTAACATTAAACTAAATGGAGAGAAGCTTGATGCAATCCCTCTAAAAGCAGAGACTAGACAAGACTGCCCACTCTCTCTGTATTAATTCAATATAGTTCTTGAAGTCCTACCCAGAGCAATCAGACAACAAAAGGTGATCAAAGGGATATAGATTGGAAAGGAAGAAGTCAAAATACCACTATTTGAAGATGATATGATGGTTTATTTAAGTGATTTCAAAAGTTCCACCAGAGAACTACTAAAGCTGATAAACAACTTCAGCAAAGTGGCTGGGTATAAAATTAACTCAAATAAATCAGTAGCTTTCCTCTACACAAGAGACAAACTTGCTGAGAAAGAAATTAGGGAAACAACAACCTTCATAGTCATATAAAATAATATAAAAAACCTCGCTGTGACTTTAATCAAGCAATGAAAGGTCTGTATGATAAGAACTTCAAGCCTCTGAAGAAGAATTTGAAGAAGATCTCAGAAGATGGAAAGATCTCCCATGCTCATGGATTGACACAATATTGTAAAAAATGACCATTTTACCAAAAGCAATCTACAATTCAAAGAAATCCACATCAAAATTCCAGTCCAGTTTTTCAGAGTTAGACAGAACAATTTTCAAATTCATCTGGAATAACAAAACACCCAGGAGAGCTAAAACTATCCTCAACAATAAAAGGACTTCTGGGGAAATCACTATCCCTGAAATCAAGCAGTATTGCAGAGCAATAGTGATAAAAACTGTATGGTATTTGTACAGAGACAGGCAGATAGAGCAGTGGAATAGAAATGAAGACCCAGAAATGAACCCTCACACATATGGTCATTTGATTTTTGACGAAGGAGTCAAAACCATCCAATGGAAAAAAGAAAGCATTTTCAGCAAATGGTGCTGGTTCAACTGGAGGTCAGCATGTAGAAGAATGCAGATTGATCCATTCTATTCACCCTGTACACAGCTTAAGTCCAAGTGGATCAAGGACCTGCTCATCAAACTAATGCACTCAAGCTAACAGAAGAAAAAGTGGGGAAAAATCTTGAATACATGGGACCTGGAGAAAATTTCCCGAATAAAACACCAATGGCTTATGCTCTAAGATCAAGAATTGACAAATGGGATCTCATAAAACCACAAAGCTTCTGTAAGGCAAAAGACAACGATGTTAGGACAAAATGACAACCAACAGATTGGGAAAAGATCTTTACCAATGCTAAAAGTGATAGAGGGCTTATATCCAAAATATACAAAGGGCTCAGGAAGTTAGACTGCAGGGAGACCAACAACCCTATTAAAAATGGGGTTCAGAGCTAAACAAAGAATTCACAGCTTTGGAATATCCAATGGTTGAGAACCACCTAAAGAAATGTTCAACATCTTTTGTCATAAGGGAAATATAAATCAAAACAACCCTGAGATTCCACCTCACACTAGTCAGAATGGCTAAAATAAAAATACTCCATTGACAGCAGATGCTGGCAAGGATGTGAAGAAAGAGGAACACTCATCCATTTTTGGTGTGATTGCAGACTCGTACAACTATTCTGGAAATTAGTCTGGATATTTCTCAGAAAATTAGACATTGCACTACCCGAGGACCCAACTATACCTCTCTTGGGTATATACCCAAAAGATGCCCCAACATACAACAAAGACATATGGTCCACTATGTTCAGAGCAGCCTTATCTATAATAGCCTGAAGCTAGAAAGAACCCAGATTCCCTTCAACAGAGGAATGGATACAGAAAATGTGGTACATTTACACAATGTAATACTACTCAACTCTCAAGACATTGACTTTGGAAAATTCATAGGCAAATGGATGGAACTAGAAAGTATCATCCTGAGTGAGGTAACCCAATCACAGAAAAACACACATGGTATGCACTCATTGATAAGTGGATATTATCTCACATGCTCTAATTACCCTAGATACACAGAACACTTGAAACTCAAGAAGGATGACCAAAATGCAGATGTTTCACTCCTTCTTAAAACAGGAACAATAATACCCTTAGGAGGGAATAGGGAGGCAATGTTTACAACCGAGGCTGCACGTTAGCCCATTCAGAGTCTGCCCCACATGTGGCCCATACATATACAGCCACCAAACTAGATAAGATGGATGAAGTAAAATATTGCAAACTGATAGGAACCAGATGTAGATCTCTCCCGAGAGACACAGCCAGAATACTACAAATACATAGGCGAATGCTTGCAGCAAACCACTGAACTGAGAAGTGGACCCTCATTGAAGAAATCAGAGTAAGGACTGAAAGAGTTGAAAGGGCTTGAGACCCCATATGAACAACAATGCCAACCAACCAGAGCTTCCAGTGACAACGCCACTATACAAAGACTATACATGGACTGACCCTGGTCTCCAACTCCATATGTAGCAATGAATAGCCTAGTAAGGGCACCAGTGGAAGGGAAAGCCCTTTTGTCCTGCCAAGGCTGGACCCCCAGTGAATGGGATTCTTGGGAGGAGGGCAGTAAAGTTTTAAGGACAACTAATTTAGAATATGAGTACACAGCAAAGTAGTAAGTGTTTAGGTATACTCTCCTTAATACCAGATGGAAAGATGACATCTGAACTTTATACATGCTCTGTGGTATGCACATACTTAAATTCATTAGGATCAATTTCCCCACAGTTCACTCTACCTCTCCTCTATCACAACACACACACACACACACACACACACACACACACACTCACAGACACACACACACACACAAACAAACAAACAAAAGCACATGAACATGAAAATGTGAGTACATGCACATACACACGTGCACAGTAATATCCATCATTTCCTTCTTTCCCTCCTCTTAGGGAGATTGTCTATTTTCCAGACTCTTCTCTCTGTTTTCATGGGTTTTTTTTATTTTTTCAGGATACTTCATTTTAATTAAGTTTGCCTATACCGTGTCAATTTCATTTTTACTTAGGCAAGAGTACTTTACCAGTAGCTCTATCATAGAGGACTAAAGATTTTCTTACCTGAAAGCAATCATTTACTGCCTTTCAATTCTCAGGATGGTGTAATTTCTTTTTGATTCCCTTCTCCCTATAAATTTAATAGTGTGGATAGATATTCTTTGTTGTGTGAAATGGAGAAGTGCAACTGTAAGCTATGGTTCGTCATTGCTTTGCTATTTGAATCCTGAGTATAGATTTGTTGCAACCAGTTCTGGCAAACGCAAGCAGATTTTGCTTTGTAAACATAAAATTTGTTTTTTATAAAAATTTATTTGTGTATATAAATGTCTTTCACACACATATGTGCAATACATATATGTCTGTGTACAACATTTCTGACTGGTGTTTTCAAAGTTAAGTGAAGGGCATCAGATTCATTAGTTCAATATTATAGGTTATATGGGCCTCTATGTCAGTGCTGAAAAATTGATGTATGGCCTTGACAATGGAAGTCACAATTCTTATCTAATGAGCTATTTCTTTGGGACTGTGCATCAGAATAAACTTCTATGTTGCTTTGGTAAGGGTGTTTTATCATAGCAGATAGTAGGGTAAATAATCGGAACGAGGAGCTTTTGTTGCATTTTATACTAAAGATGCTCCTTTACTTGGACCTTAATGAACAAGATACTGTCCTCATGACGAATTTCTTGGTTACCCATATTGAATATTCAGTATCACAATGAATCTGTGGCCATATCATGATGAATATACTCTGGCTGTAGGTCATATATATACAACTTTCATGCTCATTGATGCATTCTTCTCCTTTCTACTTACTTCATCTCCACTGACCCAAATACAACCATTGAAAATTGTGTTGTCCTTGGAGCTGAGGCTGACTTGGTGGTGGTGCATAACACACATAACTGAAGAGTTGATTAAACATTTCATAGGATCTGAATCTCCAGGTTTGGGAATGATTCTTTATGTGATGAGAGTGCACAAGATAAGGATGGTGCCTTGAAGCATCTAAAGAATATCATAAAATATGTACAATACATTGTGAGCAATGAAAGGAGCACAGGGATTTCAGACAATTCCTGATATTGAATTACTTTGATAAATGGAACTTGATAATACAAAGATAAATGACAGAAAGCAGCATTACCTAGGTGAAGATGAAAGTCTCATCCTTCCTGAGGCTCAAACTCAGCAGTGAATTTAAGTGTTCTTCATGCTCACTGCAAGAACACAGCAGGATCATAGAAAGAGTAAATATTTTGTTATCAATAATAACAAAAGAAAAAAAATATAATGAGTATAATAGAGACAACCTGTAATGGGGATATAAAGCTAGTCATTTTGTAACACAGCAATTGTCTGTTGGATTTGGTGAATGATATCTAAACAAAATCCATTTGAAAGCATAAAATCTAATGCAGAGCTCTTGTTGCTTTTAATCTTTCTAGATAGATATTTATTGAGCTCTATAGACTTTGATACTCAATCATTTTGGTGTGTAATTCTGTTTATCTGGAAATTTGCATAATAAAATTTAGAATTTTAATTTTCAAATGTATATGATTAATCCATCTTCAAATTTCTGGGATTCTTTAAGGGGTTCAGTCACCATTCTTAATAGAAATGTACTCCAGAAAGAGAACTAAAGGAAATAGGGAGTGGTAAAACAACAAAGAATTTTTATATTCCCACTGACTCAGTTCTTTGACCCATAAAAACTAATTTGTTGTCTGAAGGCTGATATGTTCTGTTCTTCTCTGTCTTGGAAACCCAATACTACAGGCGGCTCAAGCCATGCACTCCCATACTAATTTGCAAGTAGCCAGAGCACAATACAGCTCTCTGAAGATTTCTCTAGAGAATGTTTGCATCATGTGCAAAAGTCACTCTCAGTGAGGATACAGAATCAACCTGAGTTTCCTTCCTGAACTCTTAGTTGTGCTGCTGCTCTTGTTTTCTCAGGCGAGACTTAAGTGTGGCTGCCTGTATTTTTATGGAAATTACCTTATCATGTGGTTAACACTTTATGTCCATTGTGCCACTTCTGCCTCAGATATGAGATGTGATACTTAGATGAACCAGTCTTCATCCACTCTATCTGTATCTCTTGCAGACTAATTATCAATTGCCATGCCAGTGAGAACACTGATACTTGGTTATCCTGGCACTGGCAGAAATAAGGAAATTCACCTAAACTACAGATGTATAAGGCATCCAACTTGAATATTGGAGTCATATTGAGGCTGAGTGGCAGTGGAACTGAGAAAAATTACTCTCTCATCATCAACAAACTGCGGCTTAAAGACTACTATGCACAGGCTAACAGTCTTCCTCTCACAGTGAGACAAGTCATAGCAAAACATCCCAGGGTTTTAACAGAGTAGTCTGAGCTGCCTCATCTCTCTTTGATGTGCATAAACTTGCCAATATTTGTAATACCCTCTCAGGCTTCAAAACCATTGTTAAGTTTGGAGAAATCCATCAGTGTGACCTTTCTGCTTTTAACTCTATTCGTTTCAAGCCAAAGAGAACAGTGGTAACAAATATCTCACAATTTACTCAAGAACAGTTTATTTTATATTTACCCTACATTTGGGTAATCCTAGCTGTGGTGTTTTGTAGTTCATACAGTAAAAAGGACCTTCTAATTATACCTCAAGATAGGCTGTTCTTAATTAAGGGAACTGACATCTTCATGGTCTGTGGCTTCTATTATATTCTGTGATATCTCGTGAAGCTTGCATTTTATATAGTAGTCTCAGCTTTGGGTATGTTTATGGTAGGTTTGAGAAATGTCAGTTGAGTGTTTGTTAAATCCGGTGGAGGCATTTCAATATTCAGGCCCTTTTGTATATGTTATCTTTGGATATTTCAAACATATCTATTGCTATCACACATACCATGGTAAATGTGGTTTTACTCCATATGCCTTCCCAATCCTTAGGGCTCAAAAACTGAAAAGATTAGTCAAATCACATCACAACTTTTTTTTTTTTTCGGAGCTGGGGACCGAACCCAGGGCCTTGTGCTTGCTAGGCAAGCGCTCTACTACTGAGCTAAATCCCCAACCCCTACATCACAACTTTTAACATCATTTCTTTCAAGTATTTTTATCATGACAATTAGCAAAATAATTTATGGTTTCCTATTATTTCAAGGTTAACATTAGAAATCGAGGATTCTTAATTCTTATTCATGGAAAAAGTATTCAAGCCATGCTTTCTCTCTACACATATGTTGATGACTGTATCTTCATAATCAATGCTTCATGAAACAACACTGGTGATTTTCCAGGTGCTAAAATATCAACTTATGGAGTTTATACAAAAGAATAAGATCTATATTTAATTTAGCAGACCTAAAAATGATAAAATTATGAAAACAGAGTATGAGAAATATAATATCAGAAGTACCAATAGTGAGAGTGTTGAGAATTGATCGTTTTTAATGAGTAAAGGTCCTTATTGAGTCACATAGTGAGTAGGAAAAGGAAGAATGATGTTGATTAGACAATAATATTTCCATTTCATTAATATGCAAAAAGCTGATATTCAAGGGGAGAGAGTGCAAATTTTATTATTAATTAGCTGTTTGCTTACATACCCAAAAGGCTGCTGATTTATCAACTATTTTAGATAAAAATTTATTTTTCTATTATGATTTTTCCCAAAGTACTCTTTAAGTAGGAGATTTTTTTTAATGAAAATTGAGAATCAAATTAGGAGAGAGCAGTATCAACCTGAAACTATAAGCGGATATGAGAATAGATCTAAAGATTATAAAACCACAGTGATCATCATATTTGGCTTTGGGAACAAGTTTTTGAATCACATAGTCAGCCAATTTGTGTTTTTATTGCTCAGCGATTGCTGGATTTAGAGAATATACAGAATCTACCTTACATATAGTAGTGTCACGGACCACCCCAGCTGGGTGTGGGGTTCCCTGGAACATGGGTCCTTGAAGACATGGTGAGTAAGGATTTTGCTGTGACAAACAGAAACACAGAGATAGTTTGAGTCGGGGTGTATTTTGTGGCTTTCAAACTTTTTTTTTTCAGGAGAAACAGGTATTACAATTCTAAATGATGTGTTCACTGAAACAGCTACAAAGAATAATTATCATAGTCATCTGGCACAACGAAAAAGAAAATCATTTATGTATTACAATTTCTAATGAGCAGGTTCAAAGAATCAATTATGAATGAAATAGATAATATCATTATCACTTAACAGAAGAAAAAATCACTTATAGTTAATAGCAAACTGCTAGGAGTGGGTTCAAAGGATCTTCAGGGGCACATGGTTCTGACCCCTTGGTCCTGAACAAGTTAATAAATTTCTGTGGGTATTTTTTATCTAACATCGACCTTCTGTCCTGTTAAAAATGCACAAAGTTCAATTTAAAACTGTACTTAAAAACAATGCTTTCTATAGAAAAATGTCAGATCCCACCTCAATTACACACACAGGCATAGCCATACAAGTTCATATATTGCTGATAGGGTTTTCATCAAAGTACTGCTTTGTAATTATATAAATGATTATGAATCAAAGCACTGGATCTTGAAGAAAAGTCATAATGAGTGACCTTATCTCAAGGAATGATTTATCCTATTTTTTCACTTAAAATCTCAAATAGGCTATCAGGAACATGTCATAAATACAGAAAAGAAATAGAAGAAGATAAGTAAGACAAACTACCATGAGAACTATGGCTCAATATATTTCTCTGGCTAGAGAGTTCCACAACCTGTTCCAGGAGACCTCCTCCCTTTGGAGTCTAATGCCTCAGTCTGTGGAATTGGTCACACAGAATCTACTGGGGTTGGTGTGGCATAGTGACAAATTTTCTGACTATCAGATACTATCTTACAATATCCAGTTAATGGATATAATGCAGATTTTACATTTCTGTCTCAGAGTGCATTTTAGGTATCATCATTATGCTTATGGTACACTAAGCTGATTGTGCAATGCAGATGCTTAGTATACAATGGCCTATGTGCTGATGAGCAGCATATAAGTGCATTTGCAAAAATAAGACAATGACCCAGAGTTAGGCTCTTTCTTCTAATAAAACTTGAGATTGTCCTGTTAAGCCAGGTTTCATCTGAAAACATTCTCAGGCAATAGAGGACACCGGAGTTCAGGCTCAATGATAGACACCCAGCTTCACATTCCTGTTACTCCAAGTGGCTTATGTTCTGATTAGCCCCACTATGGGAGGGTTCCACCAATAGTAGCAAGAGGAACAATGTGAAACACGTTCAGACTGCAGGTTTCTGATGATGAAGGTGCAATCTGGCCACAATCTCTGAACATCAATAAAAGTGAATCTTCCAAGTCAGATGAACTATGTATCAAGAATTTTGAAGGTTTTCCAGATGTCAGTTGGTACTATGCTGACCAGCAAGCAACTGTACATTTTGCTCCCTCAATGTTTTGAATAAAATGATGGAGTCTGGCATATCTGGATGTCACATCTTAAAAAAGACAGTTAGGATGCAAATCCAAGAATCCTGATATGAAGCATGTTAAATGAGAAGTTACTTAAATTACCAGTCATCTCTTACTGTAATGGATAAGCAAATTCATATTGCTGTTATTCTTTAATTGAGGAAGAACATCAGGAACCCAAGAAAAAGATTGTGGGCCTTGTGTCCATTCTGTGTTCTGACAGCAACTGATTCTTCTGAGGGCATGACCCACCTGTGAAGAAATTTTCATGGCTCAGGACTAGGCTAGGGAACACACAAATCAGGAGCACTTCGTCAAGGCTGAGAACAGCTACATATTGGATAACCTCAATAACTCATCCTGAACGAGCATCTGCAAGTGTCTTAGAATATTAATTTTTCTACAAAGGAAAATGTTTATCTTGAGCCCTGCAAGTAGCATGGTACTTAGAATAACTCTAGTTCATGCTTTCCATGCGACTATCTCATTAGGACCTATTCATCTGCAACAGCACAGTCTCAAAAGTGCAAGGATGCTCCAATGCTCTTTTTATTGATGAATAATTATCTTCTTTGATTCATCCCTGTAATGAACAGTATAGTAATCAACTGCAATAAAAAAATACAACCATGATAGAATTTTTATTTCAGATCATGAAAGAAATGGGCTGCGGTTTCTATATTTTATCCCCACCACACATGCTTTGTCTCCCAGTGACAAACACACTGTCTTGCTATCACGTCTCCTGATATAGATACCATTCCTCTTCTGGTGTTCTTCTTCCCTGTTCAGCCAAGTAAATTGATGGACACTGTGTTTGCCAGGCTTGGCTCAAGTGTATATTCACCTACTGCTTCCTAACATCAGTTTGCCTGTCCTCCTTTCACTGCCTTGTTTGTTTTCCCTTTTTTCCTTTTTGGAATATAGGAAAAGATTCCAGTCTTAGGAAAAGATATTCTGAGTCTGGGGGAGGAGAATTTTAAGAGCACAGAGGCATCCCCCCTAGTGTCCCCTCAATCTTGCACATGGTCTTCTGCCTTGTTTTCATGCTTTCCTAAAATACACTCTATAGTATGTGCCAGACAATTTTCTTTAAATTAATTTGCCCTGAGTAAGTTTTCATGGAGCTGCTATTTTAACTTTAGTATTTGCTCACAAACATTTATTCAAGTGTTGTCTGAGCTTGCGTTTCTAGTCATGATTTCAAAACTCAAGCAGCCTGGCTTGGATCACCTCCTCCTTTATTGAATTTGTGTATACAATGTATACCGGAAACTAAAGTAAACTGTGTACAGCATTGAAGTTAGTTGGTCTGATGCTACTTATATTTCAGTGGTGATATTGAACCCAAATCTGCTTACCCCAAGGAGGAGAGAGTTTGCAGGTAGATGCTAAGTGACCCTGACCCCAAATTAATTCTGATAGTTAAATAAAGATGCCAACACTCAATACCTGGGCAGAGAAGACATACGTGAGCTTGAGGTATCCAGGGCTGGAAGTTAGAGACAGTTACCAGGAAGAAGAGGAAGAAGGAGTCCCTTGGCTTAGAAATGAAGATTATGTATCCCTATGGGATGGCCAATTAAGAACAGCCCATAGGAAGCAGAGTATGTAATAATTCAGCTTTATTGATAGGAAAGTAGATTCTCACAATATAGAGGGTAGGCAGCTGTTAAGCTTTTGTGCTCTCTAATGCTCTTTGTAAATATAAAGGCTGTGATTGTTTTTTATTTGGGAGCTAAAGGTTCAGAAGCTGAGTAGAAAACACAAGGATATAATAATTTCTATAACACAGGGTTAGGCTGTAGTCTACCTCAACCCTTTTGGCTCCTTGCACTCCCAGGTAATCTCCTGCTTTCACAGGAGAAAATCCCCAAGTAACATATGAAAAGAGACCTGAAGACCTCAGATGAAAGATAATAAATAATTTCAGAAAAAAAGTAAGAATAAAAATGAGGCAAAATTGTAGGATAGTACTGCATGCTGACTAGTGCACCATTAAAACAATGTAGAACTCCTGTATTTAAAGCATATCTGCTAGATTGTTGCAATATTGTCAGTGACAATAATCCTTGGTTCCTGATGGAGGGACATTCATTGTTGGGGTTTGGGAAAAGATGAAGCAGAATATCCAAACTCATCAGCCATGTGAAAAAAAAATCTAATTTAATTTGAGTCACTCTGTCATGGTATCAGTTGTTTTCTAACATGATATAGGGTAAAGTATGAGAGCTGAATTGAGGGACTAAGACAGCTTTTACATGAGTATGAATTAGACAATGAAGCATTAAGATAAGTAAAATTAGCAAAAGTAAGAACAAAAGGAAGAAAGACATTGACTACATGGTGGCTGTCTTTTAAATTCTTCTATTTCTTTAATATGCAAATGAGTTGCTTCTCAAATAATATAGAAGGTAGAGTGCTAATTTTGTTTCTAGTTAGCTGCTTGGTTATAGAGACTCAAAGCTTTTGGCTTAAGGATTATTTTCCTCAACAATTTCCTTTTGATTCCTTATGGTATTGCTTAATACCATTTAATGAGGTATTTAAAATGAAGGACCTTTTAATGAGATTTGAGAATCAAAATAGGGAGTTCAGTATCAACAAGCAACTACAAACAGGTACAAGGTTAGAATTATAGAACTACCTTTTTATCATTCCATTGGGTTATGGGAACAAAGTCACAAGGACAATTTGTTCAGCTGTTTAGGTTTTTATTGACAGGAGCTCCGTTTCTAGAAAGTTATAAACCTAATCTGCCTTTTATATAGCAGCAACTTCACTGACCATTGGATACCACCTTATAAAAGCCAGTTAATAAATATAATGCAGATTCTACATTTCCATGTTGAAGTAACTTTTCATGTGAAAAGGGCCTTCATTTTGCTGTATAGCCCTAGCTGATGATGATGTGCTGACATCTAGTCTACAGTAACCTATGTGTTTATGAACAGAATATGCGTTTCTGTGTTACTGAAACAGAAGAGAATGGGACAGAGTTAAGCTGTTGCTTCTACTAAAACCTGAGAGTATTTTAGTAAGCAAGGTTCTGTTTGAAAATATTCTCAGACAATGTATGGTACAAGAGTTGAAGAGCAGGAACAGCTACTCCTGTTAATCTGCATAGTATAGGTTCTGACTTGCACCACTATGGACTAAACGCGCCAACAAGAGTAGGGTGAAACACCTTCAGATTCCAAGCTCTGAAAAATGAAAATGAAATGCCTCTGCCTCTGAAACTTGATGGAACCAAATCTTCCAAGTTGGATGCAATATAGGTCAAGAGTTTCAGAAAATTTTCTTGATTTCTTCTGATACTATTCTGACCAGTAAGTAACGGTACATCATCTCCCAGATTTGTAGACAAAAGAATGGAGTTTGGGATATGGGGGAAATGTCAGAACTGGCAATAGACAATAAAATATAAATCTAATACCCATTTTGGATGCAGCATATTTAAGGAGAAATTTGAGCAGCTGGACATTCTTCACAGTATTGGACAATCAATTTCACATTGTCTTTCTTTAATAGATGCAAAGCAGGAGGAACCCAAGACATTGAGTGAGAACCACATGTCCATGCTATGTTCTGACTGTCAATTTCTCCTCTCAGAATGTGAATAGCTTATGAAGAGGTCCTCAGTGATGAGGGTTGGCCTTTGGCACTTGCAAATCAGCATCAGTTTGTCAAGGCTGGGCACAGCCCCAGAGCTGGCTTACCTCAATAATTCAGTCTGATCTAGCATCTGCACCTGACTCAGATGAGAACTGTGATCCCCTTTTCTACAAAGGGAAAAAAGTAATCTTAAGCCCTCAAAGTAGCATGGTGTTTTGAATGATTCCAGGCTCAGTGCATGATTTCCTTGCTACTGTTCCATTAGTATAGAGTAATCTACCACAGCACAGCTCGTTTATGTAACATAGCAAAAGGACCAAACCTGATGGAAGGATATGGTGAGAATTGGGGAGTAAGACTCCAATACCACAGAACAAATAATATATCTCCAAGGTACCATTAATCAACATACATCCTTCTGTCTTCATAGTTTACTGAGATATAATCTATAGGCTCTACAAGAAAATTTGTTTAAATTAATTTGTCATCATGAAGTTCTCAGAAAGGCCTGCTCTATCAATATTTGTTATGTGCTCATTGATGTTTATTCACAGAATTTCTAATTTTGTGTTTCTGACCATGTTTTTCTGAATTCCAACAAACTTCCTTGTCGGGGGCCAGCCCAGGTGGTTCTTCTTTCTGGTTCTCTCTTGAAGGAACTTGAGGGGCAAGAGTATCCACTTGGTCTTGAAAGTTATTTAGGGTTGCCTTTATTATAATAAAATATTAACCTGTCTAAAGTCTAAGTCTGTTTGTTGCTATAGCTGACCTGCCTGTCTGAGTTACTCTGAGACAAGAAAACTGCAGTCTGAGATATTTATCACCTTATAATAAAACAGGAGACCAGAAATGTAAATAAAAAATCCAATAATATTATTAATAATAATAATGATAATGATAAAACAGCAGACAGATTAAGTAGCCTTTGTTGTGTCTCCCCAGGAACTGCTGAGCTCTAACTCCCACCCTACTAGTTGAAGTCACAGGAAGGAAAAGGTACACTTTGAAAAGCGATTTTAGAATTAGGTATAACACCATTCTGTACAGACATGGAAAAAGTAATTCTCAATTACATATGGAAAAATAAAAAACCCAGGAAAATGAAAACTATTCTCAACAATAAGAGAACTACGGGAATCACCATCCCTCGTCTCAAGCTCTACTACAGAGTAACAGTAATAGAAACTGCATAGCATGGGAACAGAGACAGATAGATTGATCTGTGTAATAGAATTGATGAAACAGAAATAAACCCACACACTAAGGACACTTGATATTTGACAAAGAGGCAAAAACCAATTCAGTGAAAAACAAAGCATTTTTCTTTTTTTAATTTTTATTTTTCTGATGTTTTGAAGTTAAATTTCAAATACTATCCTCTTTCACCCACTCTTCCCTCCTCCATATCCCTCCCCCTGCTTCTATGAGGATGCTGGATTCCCACCCACGCACTCTAACTTCATCGCCCTGGCATTACCCTACATTGGGGAAATAAGCCTTCACAGGATCAAGGACTTTTCCTCCTATTGATGCTGGACAATGCCATTCTCTGCTATACATGTAGCTGGAGTATGATTCCTCCATGTGTATTCTTGGTTGGTGTTTAGTCCCTGGGAGCTCTGTTGGGGTCTGGTCTGATGTTGACCTTCCTATGTGGTTGCCAATCCCTTTGGCTCCCTCAATCTTTTCTCTATCTCCTCCACTGGGGTGCCCAATCTCAATCCAATTGTTAGCCAAGTAGTATCCCCTACATATATCAGTGTTTCTGGCAGAGCCTCTCAGGAGACATCCATATTAGGCTCCTGTCAGCAAGCAGTTTTTAGCATTAGCAATACTGACTGGGTTTGGTGGATGCATATGGGATGGATCCCCAGGAGGGGCTGCCTTGTGGATGACCTTTGTCTATGTATTTCCCCCTTCGAGTATTTTATTCTCACTTCTAAGAAGGAATGAAGCATCCACATTTTGGTCTTCTTTCTTCTTGAGCTTCATGTCACCTCTGATTTTTTCTTAGGTATTCCAAGCTTTTGGGCTAATATCCTCTTATCAGTTAGTGCATACCATGTGTGTCCTTTTGTAACTGGGTTCCCTCACTCAAGATGATATTTTCTATTCCCATCCATTTGCCTAAGGATTTCATGTAGTCATTATATTTAATAGCTGAATAGTACTCTGTTGTATAAATGCACCACATTTTCTGTATCCATTCTTCTGTTGGAATACATCTGGTCTTTCACGGCCTGGCTATTATAAATAAGGTTGCTTTGGAACATAGTGGAGCATGTGTCCTTGTCACACATTGGAGCAGTTTCTGGTATATTCCCCAGAATGGTATAGTTGGGATTTCAGGTATTACTATGTCTCAGATGCCAGGGAAGCAAAAAGCTCCCAGAACACAAGGTACTGACTTTAACCAAAATAGGAAACCGAGGAAGATTGAACTTGTAGAGACCACCTCCAATAGGGAGGCAATGTCTTCAGTTAAGGGAAGAAGCCACCCACCCATCTCAAAATTTGTAACCCATACAACACTTATTTTCTTTTTGAATTCATGACCTCTTTTTTATTATTATTGTTACATAAATATATGTGCATTTGTGTATACACGTATATGTGTTTTACACACATTTATGTATATTTCATATATATTCATTCCCCTATTAATATTCAAATATATGAGCTCTACAATACAACAGCTATTAACCAGACAGGGCACTCAAGAAAAGAAATAGCTGAGCCTTCCTTCTCTGGTAAGTTTGTGTTCGGGGCTACATTACTATAGGAGGAAACTCGAAATTTTGATGACAGTAGTAAACATCCATATCCTCAGCCTCCACTCTACTGACTCTCTGTGTGAAGTCTGTCCCTGAACCACTACCACTTATCATGTCTGCAACTCCAGAAAATCTGTTGGAAACCTCATAGATCAAGATCTGAGGAGTCTGGTCTGGCTTCTGCAGGTACCAATTCAAGTAAGTGTGATTACATTTTCATGAAAGAGACGTTTCCTAGACCTGCAGGAGATGGAAGCCGACTATCCAGTGGTGACAGATAGAGAGATTGCAGCCTGAATCGTCAAAATTTCTCCACTGGCTTCTGAAATAAGAGAAATAAAAAGGTATGTATGATTATAATTATACTATGAATCATTTTTCATTCCTTTATTTAGGCTTTACTTGTTGTGTTCGTGAATTTCATTTATATTATAAAAATTTCAACATAAAATACTTATGTAGAGAGTAGATGAAGCTCTCTAGAAATCACCTGGGTCATCACTTTTAGCGCTTGTCAGAGCTGTCCCCCAGAGCACAGGTTCTCCTCTCTTCACCATCTAAACCTCTAAACTTCATAAATCCATTCTGGAGAAAAAGACCAGCAATTACATGCATGAGCAGAACATGCATCTGGATCAGCAGGGCCCCAGAAATTCCCATCCCTCCACATGTTTCTTCTTCATCTCTGTTTGTCTCCTTACCAGGGATCCAGAGCACAAGCAGCCCCAGGAACTGAGCATATTACATCATTCTGAGACATTGATATGAACAGTCCTGAGTAGTCTTGGCAGAAAAGAGACTAGATTTTGTCTTGACTGTAATGCAAGTTCCTCCTTAGGGAACAATATGCAAAATCCCCTGCTTGGGTACAACTGTGCAGTGAAAAAGTCAATTGTTGGGAGAACCACTTTAGGAGTGAAGAAACCTAAGGTGTCTTATATAGAGCACAGATTTTGTGGAGCAGATGGGCTGGAACTGGGGTGAATGGGAGACAAAATCAATCACAAGTTCTGGGCATGCTAACACAGCATATGATATGCGACTCTGTGTTGAGGAAAATTCAGTCAACTGCTTGGCTTTCTAGGCTATTGCAGAGAAGGGATTAGTATTTAATTCAAGCAAGTTTGACTTATCAAATACTTATTTAATTTAGTTGAAGGAGAGTTCTTATATGATAATTAAGAAAACTTATGTTTTATAAGGACAAGAAGGACATAGATAGGAGGTGGGGAAAAACTGTCATATACAGTTAATCCTATAGCCATTTCTAAGGTAGGAGAAGAAAGTTCCTACTTAAGACTTGTTTTTTTGTTATTACTCCCTCCAGTGAACCAACACTGTATTATTTATTAGACCTTCCATATTAACCATTTTTAGCATCCTATTATTTTCTCATTGTGCCCCACATTTTGCTTTATTATTTTCAAACCAGATGTAAAAGATACTTTATCCTAATTTTTTTTAACATAAGAATTGTACTGCACTAACCGGAGGATTTGAGTATTTCTCCTAATGGGAGACCTTCCTACACAAGTCTGAGATGCATGTATGAAATAAAAGTTCAGTTAAAATTTCTTGCCCAAAATGATCACATTCTTTTTACTTCTTTTCTCAAAATAAGGCTCTGTGTATCTTCATGGTTGCATAATCATCAAGCAAAATATTTTTGCAGGTTTCTACTGGTGTAAAGACAATAAAATTCTATATATTTGACTTTTAATAAAGGTATTTTATTTGCATCAAATTGCAAAGTCTCTTAATAGGCATCTATGAAAAAATATCTTTAAAATTATCTTTCAGAAGAATGAAACAGATGCAGGGATCACAACCGAACATTGGATGAAACTTTTGTTTTATTATGGAAGTGTTGGAGAAAGGTTTAAAGGTAATAAGTAATAAGAATTCCATAGGGAAACAAACAGAATCAGCTATCCTGAACCCTGAGAGCTCCCAGAACCTGAAGCAAAAAAGGCATATGAAGATGTTTCAATATTGTTTACTACTTTGAAGCAGACTAGTGCACATAGGAGCCAGAAGAATTCTATGGGAAGTGCAGCAGAAAGCTGAAAGCATCAATAAATATTGCTAGAATTACAAGAAACAACAGAGAATCATGGTTACGCAGGCTTCCCTTTCTCTGAAACATGTGCTCTAGCATTATTTGAAGAGCACAAATCATTTATACTTACAAATTCCATCAATAATACTTTTCTATTTTTAAATAATGGTACTTAGAAGCTAATTTTCTATATTTAAGTAAATACAGTGCTAGGATGTCCACAGTATCTTTCCCTGTTCTGTATGCATCCCAACTAGTGCTACAACTCAGATTCCTCACCAGGAATGACTGTGTCCTCTGTTAAGGCAAAGATACTGGTACTCTGTATTTCTGGAAATAAAGAGGAAGGAAGATAGGAGACAGAGAAGACCTCTTATACTTTTGTACAAAAGCAAATGACTCTCTATGAGCTTTGAAAAGACTCCCATGACATATGAAAAACAGTTTCAGACAAGGGAAAAGCAGCAGCTGTGTCAGTTTAACCTTTCACTCTGCTTTCATAGGTTTATGTTATGACTTGTATCATTGTGGGTGGGTTATAACCTTGCTGACAATAGTAAGTCACAATGTCTTCAGACTCTAGGTCATTGATGGTGAGAGAGTAATCTTGCCCAGACCCACTGCCACTGAATCTTGATGAGACCACAGATTGTAGACTTGATGTGTCGTAAATTATGAGTTTCTTATCTGCTTTCTTCTGATACCAGGCCAAATAATTATTAATACTCTCACTTGTCCTGCAACTGATGGTGATCCTGTCTCTCAGAGATGCAGACAGTAACTTTTCCTTACCATGAAGACAGTTGACATCATATTCAGATGCAAAGACTCAGTGTTCTATCAAGAGAATGTAGATATACTTAAAGAAATAGTGGAAGGTCATATTACTTCCAGAGATATTTGACCAGGGAAGATATCATATTTCTGTCTTTGCCTTACATATGCTATTTTTATTCATCATCAAGGAATGTAAATCAGGTTGGTCTTCAAAACATTCTTTTACAGCATGGGGATGCTGGAGTCATCAATCTTTTATCAATTACAGTCTAGTCAGTGGTACTGCAAATTAGATTTGATCATGCTGATTTTGCAGAGAACTGGAATTGAATCATATTTGTAAGCAATTGGCCTACCATAAAATAGTTTTAAATATTCTTCATGTAAAAGATTCAGAATACTATATATACCAGTCTGTACATGGATTAAGAGGAGCTTGTGGCATTAGCATGCCTCATTCCCCTGTATTAACACTGATGCAGCATTGTTTATATCTTGTGCTTTTTCTGAGATTCATAGAAGTTTAGAACACAGTTCTTCCTTTTCTCATGACAGTTCACAAACCTGACTCATCTTTCCATATACTTTATTAGAAGAGGATTCAAGCCCCAAATTTATTTTTTAATATTATAACATCTTAGTGTTTTGTATTATTTTATTCTTCTTTTTTTTTTTTTTTTTTTTTCGGAGCTGGGGAGCGAACCCAGGGCCTTGTGCTTGCTAGGCAAGTGCTCTACCACTGAGCTAAATCCCCAACCCCTTGTATTATTTTAAAAAGCAAGATACCCAGACCTTATGGTCCAGCATCACTTCTATAAACAGTACTAGGGAAACTTTCATGTGCACACAATGAGACCGGGTACAAAAATGCCAGTATTTCTCTGCAAGAGCAAAGAACCAGAATGACTGAAATGTCCACATGCAAGGTGGCAACTGCCAGTCACACAAATGACTAAGATGTCGTTGGTAAGGGTGAGTGCACAAGATCCAATGTGTAAACAGAGAAAGAGGCTTACAAGCAAAAACACAGAGCCAAAATACAAACTGAAAAGTATTTCCAACTTGAAGAAATTCATAGTAATAAAATTGTTTTTCACCTCTCATAAAGTAATCTATATAGTCTTGTACCGAGGAAACATGCTCTGAAAGTGTTACTTATAGACAGATACATAAGTAGTAAGAGTAGAACCACATAAATCACTTCAGGAAATGACTGACTCTGGGGAAGAAGAAATAAAATGGGATTACAACGGTTGGAGGAGTGGGGGTGAGCATCAATACATGGGAGAGATGGAGAGAACAAGGAGACAGTATGAAAGGAGGAGGCAGAGAGAGTGGAGAATCTTCATCATGCATGTGCAGCAGAGGAAGATGAGTTACCCGCCAAAGCTTACCCCCCCAAAAAAAATAAAAATAAAAAGCACAATGAATACCTTTACACCATTTCCAAGTATTTGGTTCAAAATAGCTTGGGAATACTTTACATGAAATATTCTGAATCTAACACACATTAACTGAAACAGAAGACTTAAAATAGTTACTAGCATTTTTGCTGCAATTACAATTGAGAGTTTTTCTATCTAGAGATTCTAAAAACAGAATTTCAAAAGAAGCTAGGCATGTATAACTTCACTGCTTGATTCGAGAGTTAGTATTTTGAACTCTGAGGCCAATCCCCATTCCCAGGTAGGCTCATGGCTCTCTACTGTCCCCACTATCTGAAAAAAGTCAAGGAGGAAAAGTAACTCACCTTATTTGAACGCCCAGCTTTAATTCCAACGGGAATTTTACTCTTAAGAGAAAAATAAGAACATTACTTAAAAGATGGTCAGAAGGGATGGTCACTATCAGAGGTAATGGAGGGAACAAACGGGCACTGATCTCAAAACACACATGTATTTTGCTTCCTATGTTATGACTTCTCTTTTAAAAATTATGTTTTATGTGTATGAGTGTTTTGCCAGCATACATACATGTGTACCATGTGCTTGCCTACTATCTATGGCAGCCAGAGACATACTGGGTCCCCTGACCAGTGGTTATGGGTGGCTCTAAGCTGCCATTTGAGTACTGGTAACTAAAGCCAAGTCCTCAGTAAGAGCAGCAAACGCTCTTTCTCTCTCCATTCCCTGTTGTGAGTTTTAAAATAAACATTGTTTATTTCTTACTAGAAATGTATCACAGTGGCTATAATGCACTATATATGGAAAGTAACTTTAAACTTTTGGTTAAAACACTAGGAAACCTGTTATGAACCAGCCAGCATTGTGGCTCATATACACATACCCCTACCTGGAATGTAACATTCTCTTGGTAGTAAACATAACGTTTAAAGGAAAAAAAAAAAAAGCATTGAAAACCTATTCTAACTGGATTTTCCTATTTCATGCACTGAAATCCCCATTTAAAATATAAAGTTTAAGGCCCAAAACTTTCCTTTTTGTCTATGAAACAAGATGCAGACCTAGTAAAGTCCTTGTAGGTCTAATCCTAAAATAAGCCTCTGATCTTCCTCCCATTTAGAATCAGATCTATATCCACACCCCATTTCCAACACCACTGGATATACAAATTCCTCAACCAATCTTTAAAGAAGTCTAGTCATAAGAGCTGAAAGCTTATGAATCTGCTGACAAACTCAAACACAAGGATACTGGCAATGGGTTATGATTGTTTAAAAGCCCAAGAACCAGTCCATATCCCTCCCACTCCCCGTTATCATATTCTTACTTCTGGACAGGGCTCCACATGACAGTCTTTTATTGAGCAGTGGCCATCTTCTGCCCAGAAAGGACATGGTCGTTTCAGATTAACCTTTCCAAGAAGAACAAATCAACATTAGTAAATGGGTATGATAATTATAGAATGTTTGCAGTGACACAGTAGTGATGGGGAGGGAGAAGCTGCTTGACCCTGAGGTGTGTACACAGTTCAGATTTAAATGACTGCAGACTTGCAAGCATTTGGACAGAGTGTCCTTTAAAACAAATGGCTATAGGTTCTCTGACTACAAAAGAGGGACAGCATTCAAGTTCACTGCTCATTTGAAGCACAGTTGTCACTGGGCAGCATTTCAGAATGACTTTAGCACTCATTCCCCAAACATCAACCACTACCTTAGCCTTAGGACTTTTGCATACCTTAGTATGCGCTAAGCACTGGCTATCTGTCAGACACCAGACTAGGTTCAAGGCCAAAGCGCCCTCTCTTCTAGGACTTATAATATCCTAAGAAAAAAAAATACTAACACACTTAATATTGCAAATTGTAGTACGTGTTCCAAAGGAGAACCCAGAGTTTTGTAGTAATAATCCTGATGGACAGAGCCTCTGAGGAGACCATATTTTAGGAAGATGAAAGGTGGGGGAAGCGCGCGTTTGGCTATAGCAATGGTAAGCTTTAATGATGCTAAAAATGAAGAACCACCAGTTCCACCATTTTTGATGGAAAAAGAATGGACGATAAGGGTAGAGGCCAACATGGTAAACACTAATTGCCATATTCTTCATTCAAGAGGAAGTTGATAATCCAAGAGGACTTACAGGCGTTTAGCCCAAGCTAAAGACCAGTTTCCTGTTTCCTCCTTTGTTACCTTTTACTACCTCCACCACCATCATGTGTCTTGCCTAAGCTTCCGCAACAGTTTCCCTCCTTCAACCACAACCTATTGCATACAGTAACAGCTACACTGAAACCAAGGCAGACCTATCCAGTGTCTGCTCAGAATCTTCCTGTGCATTTTCAGCTCTCCTGGAGCAAATCTATCCCTGCAGCAGCTCTACACACATGACTCTTGATACACCAGGATCCATAAGCCCCAAAGCCTCTATACTGCCCACTCTCTTTGTCCTTACTATTGTTCCTATAGAAGGCCTGTTCCGCGACCTTACTCAGGCCTTGACTAGACACTCTAAAGTAGTACTTCCAATGTAACCAACCCCCAAGATATTGTTATATCATTTTGTGTGTGTGTTTGTGCATTTGTGTATGTGGCATGTGTACATGCTCACGTTTTTTAAAATTGGATCCTACATACCTCTCCAAACCTCCTCCTCCTCACTCATCTGCTGCCTTCTAATTCTTCAAATATACTAAACTTACTCCTGTGTCAAAACTCTTAAATCTATTCACTCAACTTCCCTGAAATGTTTTCCCAGGATCTCACAACCACTTATACTTTCACATTAGAAAAGTCTTTGCTCAAATATCACATTAGCATAAACACCATCCTTTCCCGCTCATTTCATCAAAGCAAGGTTACCTATCTCTGTATTCTTTATTCTCACCCCATTTCTATTGTGTTCCTACTTTTATTTTCTATAGTAGCCATCTTACATC